>NW_027137471.1:32577-40901 GCF_001889945.1 Aspergillus brasiliensis CBS 101740
TTACTTTCTATTTATATAATCTAATCAGATAATATAAAACTAAGGAGACCTTATATAGGTGATCTTAGTAGTACTAGATTAGTTTAAGTACTAGAAGATCTAGTATATATTAGGATTAGTCTTACTATATCCCAGAGTAATAGCCTCATATAAACTTCATCTAAAAAATATTATTTATTTATAATCTATTTAGATAGAATCCAGCAACAGCACACACAATGGATACTGAGAAACCCAGAATATTACTTCCACTTCTAGATTTTGAATTGGTGTCAGAAATTTGCTTCGGTTCTATGCGTACAAAACCAACGATTTGCTTCTTTTTATGGTGTCTTTCTAATGCTCTCATCGCTCAGCTTTTTATAAACAGAGACCGATCATCCAGAGTTTCCAACGAGGATAAATACAGCGACGACTGGAGAGATATCAAGGGAAGCGAAGACGAAATACTCCTCCTTTAAACAGCAGAAAAAGTAAAAATAAATATATCGCTCGGCTGCAGAGTCTCCTACTAAGTATCGGATATGAATATATCTTCCCAATCTAAGGAGGTGGTTTTAACTCTTTTCAGGCCACCAGAACTCCTTGCATCAAAGCATTTTAAGGAGAGCCTCTACATCCTCATAAAGAGAGGATATTTCCTACAACATCCGGTTCATTATAATATCAATATCCCATATGAGAATCCTCAATGGTTAAAATTTGACAAGACCGAGGGTACTCCTTTCATCGTAAGAGGAAAATGGTATTGTAGGAAGGTGATGAATGACCCTAGATATCCTATTAATTTCTTCTAGGAGAATGAGCGGGCTGTCTTCCCAAGGAGCTAAAGGGTTGTATTCCTTCCATGGACATTGGCGTGCACGTGCAAGACTATGGTAAGGATCAGAAAGGCTACCGGGAAGGTTCACTCTGAGTCCATCTGTGGGGAAAGGGCATCAAATCATGGTAGTTGACGCTTCATCTCATCTCTGTATGAACGCAACATGGTATATAAGAGCAATTTGAGACGCCTAACTACCTAACCCCCAAGAACGACTGATAGCCATATCATGGAGTAACCAAATTCACATGACTCGTTTGGAAGATGCATCCAAATACAACTTAGTAATATTATAGCCTCACTGCGTAGTGTGAACCCGCGTCATGCTTCAAGGGATAATCAGAATGGTCTACCAGATATGCAGCCGCAAGGTCTTCACAGATATCCTGAGAAATGTCAATGGGTCGCTAGTTTACGTAAAAGCTTGGCCACTGTATCGTTTGACCGGTGTGGTGACATACCCGGGCAACGTAGGCATTTCTCTTGTTGACTGGAGCGGACTTTATGCCCAAAACTAGGCTGGGAATTGTTTGCACTGTATTTCCCTCCGTGGAACAAGAAGTAGAGCCAGCTTATGTGATACTATAGGGTAGGGCTTTCCACGGGTGAGTTGACATGCCCGGGCATTTTAGGCACCGCCTCATCTCTTTGGCATGTTGCAGTTGAAAGGCCACGCGCTATGGGCGACAGCCTTGCTTGGCTTGAACCGAAGGTGGAGCTATATGTGACCCCCTACAGCTGGGACATAATTGCGTGTCGATTGTTCTCGCGTAGATGGCTTTAAAGAATAATCAACTCATAGATCCTTCTCTCCCTGGAGCATGCGAGAACTTACGAGAATCAAACGCGGACCTTAGTGCTAAGTTTTGAGGTTGTAAGATACGTCAAAAAGCAGTAGGGTTAGAATACCCGCGTTATTTCCGGCGGACTAACTCAATTTCTGCCGCATGTAGCTGACGGGTTGCCGGGTATCCTTAAAGAGGCGGCTCCCTCTGAGTATGTGGTTCTGCGATGGTCCCCGGGAGCCTAAAGACTCAACACGCATCCACCCACCCCACTGAATTACCCGACGGTCCTAGGTAGATAGCTTTCATTCAAGAATCCAGTGCCATTTCATCCCTAGGCTCTGAAAATAGGTGAACAAAGCCTTTCTGGGCACATATCCGGCATAAGTTCTTTGCCATGCTGCTGCAAACGAACCCTCGATTGGACCCCAATTTCCAAATCCGAGAATTTCAAGGATCCACGGTGTCAGCAAGGCTAGATCCCCAATGCAATTAATGTGGCATAAACAGGATGGTCCCTTGCGAAGCCAATGGCAGCGTGTTTGCTTTGAGCGGCAGCATCAGACGCAGCTTGCGCCATTTCTGCGCCAGCTCCGATTGCATTATCTAAGCCGTGAAGAGTGGCTTGGGCTATGGCGTTGGTCCAACCGTTGGTGGAAACTTCCTCGTTTAGTTGTTTATGGAGTGAATAGGGTGTGTCGGCATTCAGGATCTTAGTGACGATGTTGGATGCAGCAGCAGCGGACCGGGGGTCGGGAAGAGGAAGGGGGCCGTTCACCAGTGTGCCGAAGATACACTCGAGGATAGAGTTGAGTAGCATGATGCACCGCAGTGAATATTCGATTCTGCGAATGGGATGTCATTTATCTGTGGTTGGGTCAATAGAAAGATGGCAGGGTTGAGAGTCGCAACAAGAGATGGAACGACGGGATGCGCAGGATGGAATGGGTCGCACTGTGCATGCGTGAATAACAGTCCAGAACTAAGGCAAGGTTCTCTGTAAGCGAGCGGCGAGCTTCCGATCCTGTCTCCTAGTGTGACCACCGAGGTGGTGTTCGTGTCAACAAAACAGCTGCTTTTCCGATAAATTTTATATAAAAATTAAATGCCGAGTGGGTTAGGACATCTAAGTCTCGCATGTCCCCGAACCCAAGCCACTAACACCGCCTTATTGGTATCCAGTCGTCCACGAGGGCGGGAACTGCTTCCGTGGCTGTTCGAGGACAGACAGCCTCAATCGGCACGTTAATAACGCGGTACGAATGGAGGGACCTGATCTATTTGCTAGTATACCACATAGCACTCTAAGAACTCTCAGTGCCAATGACGCGGTACGAAATGCTTGAGCTCCCTTACTAATTCCAGCTAGATCGCAGGCCGCACTACCAGGAGCGATTGATGACCGCTCTGGAGGTATAGCTGGCGGACTACTCCCTAGACAGCTTAGCCATGTGTCTGAACGGACGCCTGCGATGCGAGGGGAGTCGAGGCAATGTGCCATAACACGCTGGCCAAGAAAAAACTTGCTGCACTCTACATTATGCAAGCAAGAATGGTACGAGAAAGGATCCCTTAGCTTAGACATGACTTATCCAATGGTAAATCCCAGAGCTAACTCTACAGGAATCAGTAGTGGTCGACATAGTTTCTTTCCAAAGAGTGCTATATACTATACTAATAAAAAGATCAGGGCCTCCCATTCCTAACATATACTATATTAACATGCCAATTAAGGTTATCTACCCTCAAAAATCCACAGCCCATCCATTCGCTCCACTTACACCATTCAAATGGACAGTAGAGAGGAACAAAGCCTCCACTATTTTAGAGTACTTTACATTACAGTATCAATCCAGGTCCTTCTTATAGGCAAAGACTTTTTTATAGTTATAAACAATATATTTAAACAGCCTCATATATCGCTTGGCATGTCAGCTTATACTTAGTAAGCTAACTTCTTCTAAATTATAATAAAAGATATAGAGAAGCAAGTTTATAACCTACTTAAATATATATTATTTAGAAAAGCCCTTGTCGCACGTGGAGTAGTAAAAATAACTAGGCGGTATTTCATTCCCCTGGTTATAATCATAATCAGGGGATGCTTTATTTCCAAAACAGGATGATGTGGCGCATGCTTTAGTAGAAAAAGGTAAGGCAAGACCCGTAGAGGTATAATAAGATTAAAAAGGTACATGTGCTGAGGAGAAGAAGGAAGGATTTTTAAGTGCTGGAAAGTTGGATAAAGAGCTAGAAAACCAATTATCCAGCCACTTAGGATTAACAAACTGATAGTGTAGATATAATTATTCATTAGATCCTGATTGGCTAGAGCTGGAGATCCTGACTTGAGGAAGTGAGGTTAAGGGAGTAGCAGCCGGAGATAGTTAAGCACTCGAATTGACGCTTGGTGATGGAATGGAGCTGAAAAAAAGAAGGGGAAAGAAACTGAAAGAGTAATAAAAAGGAAAGAAAGAAAGAAACCACACAAATACTAGATAAAAGAGTAGATGAAGCTAGGGAATGTTATAAATGAGTGGCCTAAGTGACGACTCTCACGAGAGCCGCTTCTGTGAAAGGGGAGAGAGAAAAAAGTTCATGTTCCTGACCGGACAGTGAGAGTATATATAGATGTTTTGGTGCTGAAAGGAACCTCAACAATCAAGGCTTGGCAAAATGGTAGGCCATAAAGTGGAGCTACCTTGCAGGTTGCCCCAATTTCTGAGATAGGGAAATACCATCGATAGTCCGTCAACCTTTTGTTTGGTGTGCTAGGCCCAATTTTAACAGTTCGCTAATTATTGGCGCATATTGGTATGAGGAGAGCAATAATGTGGCCAAGGATAATATTAAGAGGTATAGTATATATTATAGCTGGATATAGTTTCTCCTATTATAAAATAGAAATGCTATATCTTCTATAGTATGTTCTTTATAGCCTTATAAATTCAGGTTATCCTTCAGTTGGATCCTTTCACAAAGCTCAGCATCCTTTGTCTTATTCCATCCACTCTCCCTACACATCTATGGACTCTGCCGGACTAATTGTGGTAGATATGTTTCTGTAATCAGCCAACTGGTGGACCTCTTTAATAATCTCCCGAATGAGCCTCCGTCTCTGTACATCAATATTGAAGGCATAAACCTATTTTATTATAGATTAATCTTGATTATATAAATCTTTCTTTTTCCTTGAAATTGAATCTACCTTATTAATATTCACATTCTCAGTTAATTAGCTTTTACTACTCCCTCTATAAGTGGCACAACTTTTAAAATAATGCTTAGATCTAGACACATTTTAAAAGATTTCTTAAGAATCTATGATATTTAATTATTTAAACCTACAATATATAACTTCTCTTAGCAGTAAATCAATCGTCTAGCCAGATATATTAAGCATAATATCCAGTTGACTATATCTGAGACTACAGAATAGAAGCATACTAAAGAAAGAAGGTGGATACTCTTTACACCCAAAAAAGAAGGCTTATATAATATTTTCAATCATCATCCCCTGTTAGAGGACATCATCAAATACTGTACTCAGGATATATAGATATAACTGAGGTTGTGACAGATTTATTATACTAAACTAGGACGGAGGTAGAAAGCAAAAGTTAAAGTAGTTATAAAAGACCAGATCAATATTTATTTACAGGCCGATTACACTAGTATTGGAAGACACATGCCAATGGTGCCTGTAGGCTGGGCGTAGAATAGTCATTGACATTCTATGTAAGCCCCTGGGATGTATCTTGTTCCATTCCTACCTTTGCTATGTCTATTCACATGAATTCGCTCTATTTTAAGGTGTGGATGAGAATCAAGGAATAGTCCCTATCGGAAGGCTTCCGCATGGTGAAAACTTCGCTTCGATATATTAGCCTCGGTAAGTGGTGCAGATGTCAAGTATTTGATACGGGATTACCTCTTATCTGCATCTGTCCATAGTTGCCCAAACCTACGTTGCTCCTTAACCAGCCTAAGAAACAAAAATCAATGCTGTTACCCGGTAAATACCATGCTACTTACTGTGACTGCCCCGAAGCTCATGTCTAAGAGATACTGCCAACCGTAGTACCGCCTCCCAGCTATATCGGCCATTTAAAGTAGCATTTTGTCCCCAGTTAAGATGCTCGACATCTGTATCTATGCGACTTCTTCGGAGGTGCGGCGCTAAGCGACAGCATAAACAAATTTTGCAGTGTCGCATCCTCAGACTGTCAATAACACTGATTTTGAGCCGACCAGCGCACGCCCCATATTCCTAAATATTGAGACCGAAAAGACCGACGTCCCGTGGGATATTGCACAACGACAGGTTGATAGCTTAGCTGGCTTGCATGCACTCAGTGGTCATTCCTTCGGTGGGCGGTGAACCAAACCTCTTACTGCAACGGGCCTACACGGGCATGGGCAGGGTGCCTGGTTCGAAAAGAGACTACAGGCCTCTGTGGCCTTAGCGAAGTAACTTGCCGTAGACTCGAAGACTCTTTGGGGTAAAATCATAGTCCATTCCGGACGTGGGAACTATGCTTTCCTCGTATGTTGTTACTCTAATGTACAGTACTTCTCTGGTCTGCTTGGGTTTACTACCGGTGCAGGATCTACTTTGTTTGACTTTCAACCAAATGAGGGTGACACCAGACGCCAGGGGAAACCTCCTCTTCATCACCGTGTCTTCCGTTGAGATCTCGTGTGACATTGCACCGAAGAATGCTCCATGTCCCTCCAGGCTTGTCGCAAGGCAGCGACGGACGTTTCAGGGAAATGGGGCATAATTTATCTCCAGGTCAGATTCTGGTTTTTTAACCGCCAAAGTACGCTCCATTCTCTGGGCGTTAGCAGAGCGTCACCTCTTGAAATGTACCCAGTATTCCAAGACTTCGAAGAGTATCTAGGCGTTACTCTGCCTCTTGTCTAGCGCGTCGATGGCGCCGAATACACCGGTGAGGTGCTGGGGGATGGTGTCCATACACGTTGATATACTGAACTATCATCTCGAGGCGCTCCATCTTCAAGGCTACTGCTATCAACGCCCAATAGACCAGTGCGTACCTCCACACTACCTAGAGATGCTGTGGGCTCGACGACGCAAGTATCTTAATAATCACGGGCATTACTACTGATACACAGTGAGCTTATACATTTATAAGACTGAGCCATGGTCTTATCATCCTGTCCAGTATCTTCGTCATCACTCGAGGGAGAGGGCCGCTGAATAGGAGTATTATTCACTATATTTACTAAGGTAATATCATTTTCTCCTGAGATCCCTGGCCTTAGAAGCCTGGGGTCGATGAGATCAAGGTCCGGAGTTGTGCGCGCAGAGCTGAGCAGTGGAGTTACAATCAAAATATTACTTATGCTGCTTTTGCTATCTGAGCTGAGACCGGCATGAATGCAAGCGCTGCGATTAAATTCAGCGTGTTGTAGGTTGACAGGCGCGGCCTGCACAGTATTATAGGTTGAGAGATTAACCACGCTATGCGAGTGAGGCTCAGCAGCCGCTAGTCAATAAAGTGGAGTAGGCTAATAGTATCAGAACTTGATTTTTTTTAATATTTCTCTTTTATCATTGGCCTCCTCTCTCTTTTGCTGCGCACTGGCACCTCATTTTCTCTTAGCGGCCGGTTTGGGCTCCAGCTTCCACCATATCACATTCGTCAGGCCATGCACATCGTGTAGGTAATAATAAAATTTAATCTTGGATTTAAACAAAACTAAGCAGCCACAGATTGGTATTATACTTGGCCATTTTGCCCTCTGAAGGTATATCCTTTCAATATATCCTTATAAACTGGCACTATATGACCAAGACTTTATTCATTACTCTGGTGCGAGAGTCTGATCCCACAGACAACAAGGGCAGTATCTAGGGCGAATCACTATATAATAATAGATAATGACTTCGCAATGTCAGTTATCCCAGCATTCAAGATACTGGGTATAATAATCACGCCAATTCTTCTCTAGGAGCTATAATATATATTCATAGCAATATCTGAGCTTGTGGGCAGCTATTCCCAGCTAGTGGGCGGTGGTATTATAAATATAGTTATAGATATGAACACTTCTCTTTGGTTTTTCCAGTCTATACTTGATTATTAACATATCTTACCCATAGGGACAGGTGACACTAACTCTTTAATATAATATTAATACATATTGACGGGGCAGTGTCCATTAATGGGAGACTCTCCCGGGAGATAAATCACGTCATAATCGCGGTGATAGTATGTAAGTAATTAACTCCCGAAGAAAAGTTTTTGGTTATGAGTGAGCGGCTTAGCTAAATATAAAGTCTCTGTGATATATCCTACCTCAGGAATGACCAGGGCCAGGGTATGAGTACAGGCATTGCCTTCCAGTAATTTAAATAGATCTTTCCCCCTCGCTAGAATCTGTTAATCACGTTGTTTACAAATTCACTGAGTCTGGTATCAACAAAGCTCTAACTGTCGAATGCTAATTAATATCTTCTAATACTTATTCTTATAGAAATTAATTATCTTAGCATTTTCTTCTTTCTTGCATTAGAAAATATAATGCTATAAGTTTATTAGTTCCTTTTACTATAGAATAGCTTCCTCTAATTTAGTAGATAGTTCTTGAGGCAGCCCAACCTTACAGAATTATCCATATTCCTGAAAATATTTAATATAATAAATCTCTTCTTCTTCATCTAACACATCGCTAACTGTATCAATCAA
>NW_027137471.1:41706-77844 GCF_001889945.1 Aspergillus brasiliensis CBS 101740
ATATATAGAGTATATCTTGCTCCGGTCTTTTTCTAGGATTTTACTTGTTATAGCTTCCTCAAACCTATATATAAATCTCTCTGCAAATGCACAGGTGGTTATTACTATAAGCTTTTTATCTAGACTCAGTCTCCCTTAATCTTTAGAAGAACCTATGCACCACCAAATGAAATCTTTAATACGCGTAATATCTGGAGCAGGGGTATTAATTTTAAGAATATAACCAGGTGCTTCGTACTTCTCTTCTACAAGATACCTGATGAATATGGTTAGAAACAGCCTAGATTTAGCTTCCTGGGAGGTTACTTACTCCGTGTATAGGTCGACACGCTCGCGGTGGAGGTTCTTAGTCTCATCGAGGCGCTTATTTTTACCCCTAATAGAGTCTTGTTCCTCGTGGGATCGCGAAATATACCCAGAAGTGAGACAACGCTCACGGCGCTTCTTACAGGCATCTTCTTCGCGCCAAAAGGATCTTCTGCCCATTGTCAACGAAGTGTTCAAAGTATGAAGAGTAAGAGAGCGGACATTTGTATATGTACAAGATAAGTTGAGAAGATAAAAGGAATGAAATATTAGTTGCTTGATGAGCTTGAAAGCGCAACGGAGACATCCTTTTTATACCTTTACCAGAGCTGATGTGGATAGCAATGAATGCGCCTGGTGAATTTCATCACTTCAGAGTCTTCCAACACTCCATCACAATTGCGATTGCGTCAGATACACTACATAAATTGGAGGGGATGGGCATTGTAGAGATGGTTAATTTGACATAGTTGTCAAGCTAGTGGTACAGAATATTGAGGTATGAGCAGCTTAGGGCGCACGTGACTGATGACTGATCCCGCCCTGAGTAGGACCTGAGGGCTCACTGAGCCTTGACCGGTGATAAGAAATACTCAGTAAGCAACGCCCTGAGCGCCCTTATTAAAGCGGCCTCATCCAAACAGGGAAAGTCCCGTTGATTCTAGAAAATCAAGTCTGTATAAGCACATATATACTATTAAACCGGCGAGAAGGAGTGTATCATAGAGCAAGCTCCTCTGCCCGGGCAGGGTATCTGTATAGTTGCGGCCTTCAGCATTGTCAATGGATGTAGTTCCATTCAACTTGGTATCACTACGGGAATGGGATAATGTCTCCATTGTACTTCCTGTAACCCATACTTTGAGTCCAGCATCTCGTTTTGTCTAGAATAAGTCTAATCGCGTCTCGACTGGCCCTGCTTCTTGTGCAGTACAAAGTAATGAAATGTAGAAAGGTCGGACTTAACATACAATCCACAAGACCTTAATCCGGATTATATATCCCGTAACATTAGTGCTAGACGGTCCACACACTGAGAGTACGAGTTTCTTCTCATCGCTATTGTTCCCCAGTAGGTAAGTAGTTGTGGTTTGGCTCTAGCTATATACATCACGATTATTTCCTCAAAATCATAACGAAGACATCTCTATTTTGTATATACAATCTATTATACATCTAATTTACAACCCACTCCTTCAGGCACGACACAGCCGCCCATCCTCCAACTGCGTCCAAGCATCCGATCCGACCGCCTTAAGGGCATAGAACAGCCCGTTAGGATCATACTTGTTCTTGACCTGCAACAAGCGGTCATAGTTGGCACCGTAGAAGGCCTTCTTCCAATGAGGCTGCTGGAAGTTACCCTCGTTCATGTAAGCACCCGAGTTGGGAGCCAGAGCCTCGAGCAAGGGAATGTAGTCATAGGTCATCTTGTTTTGCTCGTCGATCATCTCGGCGCGGGCATCCCACTCCCAGGGAGTCGTCAGAGTAGTATCGATCAGGGCGTCACGCCAGGCGGGCAAAACCGCGTTGTCGACGTCACCGGCAATAGAGCGGTTGACGTTCAGGCCAACTCCAATGAAGGTGGCTCCATCAGACACGATCTGGCGGTACGCCTCCGTCAAGGCCGTCGTGTTCTGCACCACAACTTCGCGGGGGATCAACCATCCTCCGTACTGGGCTTTGCCGACGGCGATCTCGGCCTCCATGGTGTTGAACTCCTCCAGGTAGGTGTCAAATTCTTTGGCCTCCATGGTGTAGTTAATACCCAGCTTGGTGAGACCGGTCTCGAATGGTGCGACCAGCGAGCGGAGGGTGGCAACAGGGACGCCCGGTCCGGTCAGAGGGGAGATGTAGAAGGAGGTGTTGGTGAAGTACCAAACGCTCATGACGCCAGCGTCAACAATGCTGGGCAGAAGAGCGTGGTACAGAGTGACAGCTTCGAAGAAGGTGTCCTGAGTGATGTTGTCGTTGGTGAAGGTCAGGCTCAGACCGGAGGTCGGGGTGGAGTCATGGAGCTTGGAAGTCATAGCCACGACAACACCATAAGTACCACCACCGCCGCCGCTCAGTGCCCAGTAAAGATCATTGTACTCGTTATCACGGGTAGCAGTCACGAACTCGCCAGTGCCGGTGACAACTTCCCATGCGAGAACCTGGTCAGCCGCCATTCCATAACGCGATGAGAGTGCGGAGTGGCCACCACCCTGTGAGTATCCACCGGCGATACCAACCGAGGAGCACTCTCCACCCACGATCTGGTATCCGTGGGTATCAGCGAACTCGTACGCCTCGAAGCCCTGCACACCTGCGCCCAAGCGCACAGCAGGACCAGTGTAGTGCGAGTCCGTGTAGTTACCGATCAGCGTCCTGGACTTCAGGTTGTGTGTCCACACGCCCAGAC
Source organism: Aspergillus brasiliensis CBS 101740 (assembly GCF_001889945.1). Lineage (NCBI taxonomy): Eukaryota > Fungi > Ascomycota > Eurotiomycetes > Eurotiales > Aspergillaceae > Aspergillus > Aspergillus brasiliensis. The sequence continues at coordinate 44,417 of NW_027137471.1, forward strand.
CACCCGCACCAGTAGATTTGCCATTGTAGTCGTGTCCAGTGTTGCGGATCACCAGACGAATGTTGTGGGTGTTGGCGAATTGGAGCGTCGCCGAGATGTGCGCAGGAGTGGAGACGTTCACGGCGTAGTCGATGTAGTTGCCCATCGTGCAGGGCTTGTCAATCGCGTGGAAGGGGTCACAGCTGCCATTGGCAAACCATGGGGCCATGACGGAGCTGCTGGAGGTGTAGCTAGTGGGAGAGCCGATTAGCACAGGACGTATAGGCAGTAGAGAAGGGTGACTTACTGAAGCTCAGGCTCGGTCCATTCCTCCTTCAGCGTGGCGCAGACAGAGGCATCGTAGTAGGGAGCGTGGCATGGCTTGCCCAAGGGGATGGTCTTGATGAGACGCCCGTCAACAGTTTTGTTAAACTGTGCCCATTCACTCTGGGAGGGCCAGCAGGCATCTCCAGGGAAGCAGCGGCAGCTGGAGTTGCTGCTAATGGCAGACGCCGAGGCCGAGGCCGTGAGGGCCAACAAGCTCGTCCAGAGGGTTGGTGTCAACATGATTGCGGGATACTAACAAGCTCTGCTCGGGAATCCCTCCGAACTGACAGGGGGTGACCGATTTATATCCCTGTCGATATCGCTGAAACTCCTCTGCGACTACCGGCATCTGTCGGCTACTGCAATCGCACTTGCAGCAGATGAAGTGGGGGGAGTAATCTTCTTGCCTGGCACGATATTAATTAATCACATTGCATGATCCTTGTTCTGTTCGGAGAACAGGTTGCTTGCATATTGCACACGTTTAGACTGAGGGGTTTTATGGCTACTTCGACGCTATCCTTCCTGTTCGCCCACATGGTAAGCTGCATAGCATTTTATTTGCTCAAATCACCGGTTCGCTTGGATCTAGTGTCCAACGGTCTCGGCGAATGTCCTTGAAATATACAAGCGCTCCTTTGAAGTTCATCGTCCTATCATAAGAGCTGGTCGATATTGGCCGAGGCTGTTAGTCTCCCCGCTTATTTGACCGGCCAGGGCTCGCCCCGCTTGGGGTCAGCGCGGCGCGATTCCCCCGTTCCTGCCGGACAGTTAGTGACTTTAGATGAGTTAGGGTATCTCCACAGCGGGTCAGTAGTGTCTGTGTGGTAGCGCCGGCTTCGGGCACGGTTTCTCGTCCGGCGATGTCTTACATTTAGCTTCATTTCGCTTGCCAGGACTCGATCGATCGCGTAATCGCCAAGGAGCCGTAATTTCCCCGGCATTGCGGTGTGGCTGACAAGGATCAGGCCTGCAGAATCGTGAGTTAATTAAAAATCTCACCTGAAGATGCTTGGTACCTAGGGTTGGGGGGATCTCATCCTGCACCGTGGGTGTGTTGGGGACAGAATCATTCTTGTTTTCATGTCTCCCCCGTTCCTATCATCAACTGCGGAATGCCATGGGTTGGGTCCATAACCTTGCCCACCCGGATGCCCACAGCCATGTGGCGCGAGTGATCGCGATCTGCTTGACATTCAGCATCTGTGCGGTGATCGCCCTTGTGCTACGGCTGTATATCCGACTGCATTCGAAACGCGCCCTCTGGCTAGACGACTATGCGGCGGCATGCAGTGCGGTGTTGGGATTGGCTTATGCGGGGATCGCAGTGGCCCGTACGCTGTCCTTGTATCCCCCGAGTGACCGGTGAAGCTGACAATCTAGAAACACGGTATGGCTTAGGACTGGACGCAGCTTCTTTCCCGGATGCGAACGTGGTGATGTTCAGTAAGGTGGATAATCCTCGGCCCTCGCCCTTTTGTTGTGGAAAATTGACACCAGAGACAACCAGATCCAATACGCCGGTGGCCCCACGTATATTCTTGCGATTCTCTGCTTCAAGGTCTCGCTCTTGACTTCCTACCTGCGGGTCGGAGGCTTCGTGGCCGCCTATCGATGGAGTATCATTGGGGTGGTGATAGCCGTGGTGTGCAACCAGGTGATTTTCACATTTCTCTTGACACTGGCGTGCCATCCGGTCAGTATACACTTATTGTGCTATGGGATTTATCTAATTAGAGATTAGGTGGCGAAACAATGGGATGCGACTCTCCCAGGTACATGCATTGACACAGTTGCTTCATACTATGGTATGCGTCCCAGCACCCATTCAGCAACTACACACTGACCGAATGACAGCCTTGGCCGGTACATCTAACCCTTACCTGCCCCCAACACCGCATAGCTCCTAACAATAACAACAGGAACCAGTCTAGGCTTCGACATAGTCATCATTGCCCTCCCCCTCCCAGTCCTATGGTCCCTACAACTCCGACAAGCGCAAAAGGTTTCCTCGCATCCATCCCTTGCCTCCGCTTCCCACCATATCCCTAACTAAACTAACCATCCAACGAAATAACAAAAGATCGCCCTAATGGCCCTCTTCGCCCTCGGCTTCTTCATTACAATCATCCAAATCATCCGCATCTTCACCATCAAGCACCTCAAAACCTACACCGACAGCGAAGCGATCGTCCTGTGGTCACAAGTGGAAATAAGCCTGGGAGTAAGCAACATCTCCGTCAACTGACATCACATCCTCCCTCCCTGCCTCTAACTCAACCCCAACCACCAGGTAATCATCGCATGCGTCCCCACCTACGGCCCCTACTTCCACGCCTTCGCCTCGACCCTCACCTCGAGCTACAACACACGCCGCCAACGGCGCCAACACGCCTCGCAGAGCCAGACTATGGACCCGTCCCGCTCATACGCGTTGAGCGGGGGACGTCGCACGCAACGCAACCAGAGCCGCATGCTTCCTTCGGAGACGGACGACCAGGCCGAGTTTCTAGAGTTGGGGGAGGCCGGTGCCGGCAGGAACAGGCCGTGGGATAATTCTGTTGCCGTCACGACGACGATTGGACATGGGGATGGGGATAGTAGTGGTGGGGGAAGGAGTTCATTGGGGAGTGGCAGGGGGAGGGGGAGCGAGGAGGGCAAAGAAGGGAATGGACCCTTGGAGATTCAGAGGGTCGTGGAGGTGGAGGTTAGGGTTGATTAGGTTTCTTGATAGATCAGGATTAGAGTGGGTGATAGAGAAAAGCGGTAATAATAATGATATTTCGTATGTTATATTGAATAATAACTCTGAAATTCAAGTAGTGTATACTACACAGGAAAGGGGGACAACTTCATGGCCATCAAGTCATAATCCTCAAACTCTATTATTGTACCCGTAGAGCTTCGGAAAATTGTAGATTAGTGGTCTCTTGAACGCGATGGTATACTTGCTACTATGAAAACCCAATCCGATCCATCTGCCATACCAATCCATGTCGTATACTTACAGTACATAATCAGTCAGCCCTTGCTTCGAAGGGGAGGCTCCAACGAACGTCAGAAAAAGGTCACTTACTGTGACCGAGGGGTTGTACTCTGGCTGGGGATATTTGACAGACAAGAGACATAGTTATCATTTCTCTATAGCTTGATAAGGTAATAGATAGGTTAGGTGCCAGTCAAGTTGTACTTTATTTTCCAAGGTTCTTCATGAAAATATTGGATGCGGCGAACCAGAGGAACACTTCGTGGGGACGACTTTTAGGATCGAAATTGATTTCTCAAATATTATATGAAATATGTCCACAATAATATTACTCAATGTACTACTTATTCAATGATACACTGCAAACTTCCTCAAAATGAATGGTATGTCGTTTGTCCCCATGCATCGTAAACCGTTCTTATTATGCGCGTAAAAGACGTGGCTGAATATATACGCGGGTCTCAATTTCATCCACTATGAAGACTATATATATATATATATATATATATAAAGGGGGTGAAAGGTATAAAGAAAGGCATAATAGGTGCCCTAAAGATGAAGGTTCGACGAAATATATCCAGCCCTGTATACGACTGATTATTCATAATAGGACGAATTATAGTTTGTGTGTCCCCGTTGGCAGAGGACTACGCCTTTTAGAGGACAGTCTACGGAAGTACAGAGAAACTTTCAGATTTCTAATGGTTGAGGATAATAGAAATAGCCAACTCCATATTTCTGGCAAAACTTCGCAAATAAATGGGAAGAACAGCAGGGCGACAATGGCCTAAGGGAGGTTGCTGGAAAAGGAGGAGGCCAACTGAGAACACATACTCGTAGGCACGAAAAAGCAAATATGCAAGAGGACAGTCAGTCACAGACAGTACCCTGGTCTTAGTATCATGCATTAATTCAGCCGCTCGGCGCTAAATCGATGATGAGTTGGCTTACCCCACCACTCTGTTTGTCCCCGCCGTGCTCTCCAACCTGCTCTCTCTCTCCTCTCCTTTGCGACATCGTCGTTGATTACTATCATGAACAATTGATTTGCAAGCATGAGGAGGTCTTGAATGAACGACGTTTGGAGATCAGCATGACTGCTCGTCATTGGACGAGTGACGACTACATCGTCGGCTGGATATGCGCGCTGCCATGCGAGCTGGATGCTGCCCGACGAGCCCTAGACCGGAGACACGACTGCCAGCCGGGACTGTCAGAAAACGATCAGAATGTATACGTCTGCGGAGAGATTCACGGCTTCAACGTGGTCATAGCCTGTCCACCGATCGCCGAGTACGGAACAACGCCAGCAACAATCACAGCCCAACACATGAAGGCCAGTTTCAAGTCGTTGCGATACAGATTTCTGGTTGGGGTAGGAGGGGGTGCGCCCAGTGAATCGAACGACATACGCCTGGGGGATATTGTTGTTAGCACTCCGGTGGGAAACGACTCGGGGGTTATACCTTATGACTGGGGAAAGAGATTGCCCTCCGGTCAATTTCAGCAGATTGGGACACTGAACAAACCGCCTCAGGCACTTCGGAAGGCTATCTCTTGTTTGAAAACGGATCAGAATTTCAACACACACTTGGCCGCAGCCCTGGCGTCGATGATGACCGATGGCGAGTTTATAAGGTATCCGGGTAACGATAAAGATCGTCTTTTTGCGTCAAACTACCCCCACCCCGAGCCAGAAGCACCCTGTGACAGTTGTGATCAGGATTGGGTAATCCCAAGAGCAAAAAGACCCTCGGACTGCCCTCGTGTGCATTATGGGCTGATTGCTTCAGGGAATCAAGTGATGAAGGACGCAATCACCCGGGATGAGCTTGCGAAATCTCGAGGCATTCTATGTTTTGAGATGGAAGCTGCTGGAGTGATGGATGAATTTGAATGTCTGGTCGTTCGAGGAATATGTGATTATTCAGACTCGCACAAAAATAAGGATTGGCAGGCTTATGCGGCGGCTTCGGCAGCGGCATATGTCAAAACACTCCTGAAAGCGTTGCCCCGGCCCATCGATCAAAAACGAGAAAGAGAAGGTAAGGTTGTCCAAGGAAAACCCCAGAATAAGTTAGACTTCTGGCTGATATGAATCACGAAGTGAGAATATCTCCCGATTTGACAGAAATTCTGGGGAAATTATTCGTCACAGACCCCAATGAGGACAGACGCAGCCTAATGGCACGGAGAGGGGGACCCTCAGAAGATACCTGTCAATGGATATTCAAGACGGACGAAGTAAAGCAATGGCTAGAGGCAAAGACAGAAGATCATAACCCCAAGGATAGTGTTCTGTGGCTCTGGGGGCTACCTGGGAGTGGAAAGTCAACCATGGCCATGTGTCTCACAGAGGGCCTAGAACACCAGTTCAACACGGACCGCAAGGAAGATTCCTTTGCATATTTCTTCTGCGAGGCAAATCGTGATACACAAAATACTGCTGTTGCTATTCTCAGAGGAATCCTGTGGCAGCTTATTCGCCAGAATCCGGTCCTGCAGGATGAGCTGATTAGAACGTTTCGCGAACGCAACGATGCCCTAGTTCAATCCTTCGATGGGCTCTGGACTATATTAACAGAAATTGCTGTAGACCCACGGTGCGGAGTCTTGTACTGCATCATTGATGCATTGGATGAGTGTGACTCGGGATCGCAGACGAGAATTCTGGAGCAGCTAAGACTGAGTTTCTTCGATCGCCCTTCAAAGCGGTTCACCTCAAAGGTTCGGGTATTAGTTACTAGTCGGCCTTACCCAGAGATTGTCTCATATTTCGATTTCTTTCCTTCACGAGATATTGCTATCTTCGTCGAGGAAAGAGAAAAGGACATCGAGATATTCATTCGACAGAAGGTCGGCGAACTTGGCTTGCGAAAAGGCTACCACGGCAAGTTGAAGGATCAAATCCAAGACATACTAAAAGCAAAGGCTGATGGCACCTTCCTATGGATTGGATTGACATGCAACGAGTTGAAGGACGTCGATCCAGAAGATACTCTGAATTTTCTAGGGAACCTCGCCCCCGGTTTAAATGCGCTGTATACGAAATTGATGGAGAAGGCAACTGGGAATGAACAGAAGCGGCAGAGGATATACGCCATTCTTGCTGTTGTTGCCGTCGCACGACAAGCATTAAGCCTATTGCAACTTTGCACTGCCTGCTCTCTATATAATGACAAAGACGAAGACACACAGATTGCCTTCATCAAAGCAGACATCAAAAGTTGCCGTCTGATGGTTGTAGAAAATGAGGGTTTTGTCAATCTACTTCACAAGTCCGTACAGGATTTTCTATTTGGCCCTGACATGAGTCATTTTCTATCCAAGGAAGAATCACACGCTCATCTAGCATATGTGTGCATCAATCACACTGCAAGGCGCTTTCGAAATCGAGATATGCGTCTTGAAAAGATGTTCGATGAGTTTGATCATAGGAGGGAGATCGACGATGATACCTTTTTTGAAGACATGGATGAATATCAGCAAATCGTACAGATGATATCTACATGGGATGAGTTCATATCATATTCTTCTCAATTCTGGATGGAGCATGCTCACCTGAGTGGATTGGTATTCGACCCCGGCAAGGTCACAGAAATCCATTTTCTCACGCTTGACTCTCCATCCCGCAGTCGATGGTTGCGGTTTTACGAATTTGAACATCTAACTCTTCGAGAAGGGCAAGGAATATTGCACATTGCAGCAAAATGGGGGATACCGAGATTGGTAGCTTTTGTGCTCAAGGAGAAGTTGGCAACACAAGGCAATTTCTACATCGACACAGACTTTCTCACATCTGACGACTCCACCCCCCTTCAGATAGCTGCTGAATCGGGGAATATGGAGACTTTCACTGAATTAGTGTCTTGGACCAATCCGACGAAACCTATCACAAATATTGTTCTCACTGCCCTTCTTCGCCAGAATTCTAACCGTGAACATTTCATCACAAGTCTGCTCCAGCAAATGGGAAATCGCATTGTTGTAACAGAAGAAGTTGAGATTGCAGCCGTGAGAAACACTGGAGAAGGGTCTGAAATATTGAAAGCATTGTTGCTTCATCGAGACAAAGCTCTACCAAGCAAGAGACCTCATATCGCCGAGTCTGTCCTAGTCGTTGCTGCTTGGAATGAATCTCAAGGCAGACAGATATTGGAGCTTATCTTCAGATACCTCCAAAATGAGATCCCAGTCACGGAAAATGTTCTACGGGCTGCTGCCAAAAATGGCAGATGTGCCATCGCACTTCTTAGTATGTTATTGGAGCACTGGACGAAGGAAAGCATCCCCGAATCTGTTGTGGCTGCAGCGGCAGAAAATCGCACAGACGGCCCGCAGATCATCCGATTACTCCAAGAAAGATCACAGCAAGTTATTCCAGTTACGGATTGTTTACTTGCAAGCGCGTTCAGTAATACAGAGAGCGGTGTTGCATGTATTCAACAGTTATGGGAAGAATGGCCATACCTCACAATTGTTGGATGCTCAGCAATCCAGACGAACTACGGAGGGGCCGCGGACGAATGTGTCTTGTGTTGGGCTCTTTCACAGCCACACCAACGTGTGGTGTTTTTCAAAGACGCATTTCGGGGTCTACTTGCATATCGGAGCGTGACAGTGATAGAGCAGGTCGTGACCCAGTGCCCGGACCTAAACCTAGAAGAGGATCTCCTGCTGGCAGCCGCAAGTAACAAGTATCATGGCGCATCCATATTCACATTCCTGTTCATGTCTTGCTCTGAAAAAATACAGGTGACGGAAGATCTGGTGACAGAGGCGGTGAAATCGAACAATAAGACACTGGAAATCATTCTGATGCATAGACCAGCAGATCGGGACGTGGTGAACGAAGAAGCCCTTAAAAAGGCTGCTAGTCGGGATGATGACTTACAGACTTTGCAAACTCTTTTGAATGTGAAGACAGGACCCATTTGTCTAACCGAGATGGATTATTCTGCGGAAGTCTTAAAGCTGTGTCTTGACCACTCCAATGTCATTGCTGAGGTCGATGGTAACATGGTGGATGATCTGGAATGGATGGATGAGAAGGAAAATTTGTTGAAGCGTATCCTGAGTCTGCCAGACGACCAAGTTAAAGTTTCGGGTGAAGCTGCTGAGACCATAGTGTCGGGATTTGGAAGAGCCCATACGCAACTTCTTCTTCGCTACACCAATGTAAATCTCACAGGTGATTGTCTTGAAACGATCGTGGAGCAGCAAGATGCGGAGACTGTGTTGTTGATGCTGAATGGGCGGATAATTGAACTCAACTATGACCTTCAAGAGGCCGCATGTCAGAACATTAACGCTGCTCAGGTCTTGGCAGTTATGATAGAGGGCACTTCCGGAGATCTGAGTGTGAATGAGAAAGTACTGGAAATCGTTCTCCATGAATGCAAACCAGATATCATTGAGAAATATCTTCAGCGTCTGCCACCTCAGACTTGGACAAGGAATTTGATTCGAATTCTGGTATCTCACCAATCGAAGTCACCGCACACCCAGTCTTTGGTACAGCTTTTGCTACAGTGCCATGAAGACGCGGTGATTGCCCAGCGACTGATTGAAGAGATTGCTGAGCACTGTGATGAGTTCGTGCTAATAACGGCTATCCAGCGAAGCAGTATGTTCATGCATCGAACAGTAGCAGCAGCCATGAAAAATACGGTGCACGGCAAGGAGATCTTGAAACTGCTAATTGGCGATGTTGTTCCGAACATACCCATCGATACTGAAGTCATTCACAACATTACCCGTATCTCAGACCCAGAGACCATACATCGTGTCATTCGGCAACACTCTAATGTCTCGATCCGCCTCAATGCGTTCTTGCTTTGTTGGGCGGCGGCCGAGAATCGCAATTCAGGTCATGGGGCTATCGAATCGATCCTGAAAATCTTTTTTGGTGATGATGATGAGCGACAAAACGACCCAGTGACCCGACCACCTCCCCTTTCCTCTTGGAACCCTGGTTGGAGAGGTATACCACTCACGGGAGCAATGGTCGATGCTCTCACTGAAGACGAGACATCCGGGCGGACATTGTTCCGACAATTGCTTCACACATATTCTGATAAAGTCTGGGTCACTGGAACTGGCCTGAGGCTAATAATCAAAAGGTTTGATGTTGGCTTCATATGCGAAGTGATCTCACACCAAGGCTTCCAATTAGAAGTCGATGATTTGACTATCCAAGCAAGCGCAGGTAACCGGATCGATGGTCCAAAAGTCCTCAACTTCTTGCTTTCCCAGGGAACAAGTAAACTCGAGATTACAGGCCACACAATTTCTGTGGCTTTGGCGAATGTAGAGCACCAGAAAGCTCTATTATCCCAGCTAATAGCCAGCCCGAGGACCATTTTTGAACAGGCAGCTGTTGCTGAAATCCTGAAAAGTTCGGAACCTGCGATAATCGCGGACCTAATTCTTCATACAACGAAGGATGTAAAAGTGGATGAGTCTTGTATATTAGAAGCCATACGTGGGATGGATGGTTCCATACGTCGAATTCTCGATTTATTTCAACTTATCCTCAGCCTCAATCAGTCTGTTATTGTAACGGCAGACATGATACAGGAAATACCCTATTCTGGTGTTGATATAGTGTGGTCCCATGACATACTTGCGAAGGTTCAGGAATTGTTCAGTGACCCGAAGAACAGAATTTGCGTCACAGAAACGGCAATAATCGAATTCGTCGAACGATGCTTTCGGTTTCTCCATTGCTACAAACCAGGCTTCTCTGAGAGTCTCAGTCAGTGGTATGGCTTATTCGATATGTACTGCAAACAGCTCCCTCAGCAAGGCTTAGTCGATGAGGTAATAGTACACCTATTACATGCGATATACGATGAATTCAACCCCCCGACAGTCCTCCCGGAATCCTTACATTTTACAATCCCTATCACCGAAGATTGGACATTTGCCCTTGGGTCCTCACGCGACTCCTATTGTGACAAGAGAATCCCGGCCATCTTGGAATTTCTTGCCCGAGCCTGTCCATCGTTAGCCATAACCACAGGGGGTGCCATGTGTATTCTAAAATCGCGCGGTCAGAAGGAAGCACGATCCATAGCCCAGCTACCAGGCGAACGGTTCAGAATGTGTCAAGAAGTTGCTGTCGAGTTGGCCAGCATTGCAGACGAAAATACTATGGCGATTATTTTCAACCGCTACGATGGTGAAATCAAGGTGACAGAAGACATGTTACTTGCTGTCGTGAGGGACAGAAAGGGGAACTCGAATACCCTCAACTATGCCGCTGCTGCTGCACCTCTAAGCATGACCTCAGAGGTTGTCATGGCGCTGGTCGAAGACAGATTTTGTGACACGAAAATGTTTGACTCACTTCTCCGACACCTACCAAGCACGGTTGCGCTCCCCGGGGATTTGCTGGTCACAATTGTCGAGGAGAGTGGTTATAAGAGACAGAATTTAATGCAATCCCTGCAGACCTATGTGGAGCCATCAATGTTTCGCAGCTATATCTGTGAAACAGTACTCATTGAAATAGCAAAAAACGAAGACTGCGATGGCGAATTTATGGGCGCTTTGCTGAAGAACCCTGATCCGTTGCCAGTTACGGAGGAAGTCATTGTTTTAGCTGCCCGTTCGATTGACATTGGGCGCGCGTATTCTAGATACATGACGGAAGCACAAGTTCAGGATCTCTTGAGTCGCTTCGTGAGTCGGAAACCCCCAAGTGTCGAATTCGTCGAAACTGCGTTCTCCATGTTCAGACCATCTTTGCTGGTGTGGATGACAGACCTTTACAAGCAGTCTGGCCAGCTTAAACCGGAACTCATTCTCAACTATCCTGTCAGGCAAGAGATCCGTGAGCTTGAAAAGGTTCTGACTCAAAGGAACCTTCTGAGAATTGTCGATGGTCGTTGGGATTTTGATGGCAGGTCCGATACAGATGATTATGAGGACAATGACAGAAACAGCGGGACCTCAACGTCTGAACAGTCCGATATGGTGTTAATAAATATACCCATCACGGCAGAGATGGTTGAAAATGAGATGCAAAGCTTCTACGGTCCCAAGGACCATATAAAATCGCTTTTGGAGCAGAGCGCCCACGGGGTAATGGTGGCATTTGAAGCCTTTGTCGCAATTATCAAAAACCACAGTCTGTCTACGATAGAGCTTATGGTCTCCAAGAACGATACAATCGTCATCCCTTCAATTCTGTTGGTTTCACCGCCAAGCCCTGAAGTTGAGCACATGCGACTTGGACTTTTTGGGAGCAGATCACATCTCAATGTTATGGAGGAAGTCATCTGTGCCGCAGTAACCAACAATAGCGGTCAAAACGTGGCTATCTTGAGATACATGTTTGTTCATTATGGTTGTCCAGCGGTTATATCCAGCAAAGCATTGAGGGCTGCTGCTAGCTCACCTCACAACCCTACAGGTGTCCTCGAGTTATTACTTTGTTGTAACCAAGGCATGATTGCCGACATTGAGTCAATTGCTCTCGCCGCTGCGGGAAACCCGGTTGATGCGGATCACCTTCTGGCACTTCTGTTTGATCATTTAGGGAATCAAGTCCAAGTTTCCGAGCCTATACTTGCTGCAGCGGCGGAGAATCCGGGTACCAAACACGCTTTCCTAAGATGCCTCTCCCGGTGGAAAGGCCAAGTACCAGCTCGTGTATTTGCGGCAGCATCGAGGAATCTGGTGTTTGCACTCGAAATCATGGAGCTCCTGTTGAAGAACTATCGAACACCAATAACACAGGATGTGCTCATTGAAGCTGCTCAAAATGAATCCCAAGGCGATAAACTTCTAGACATGTTTTTCCGGGAACGGCAATCTGAGTTTAAACTGACTGAGAAGATAGTTGTGGCAGCATTAGGAAGAAAGTCACACTACTACACGATGACAGGTCATTGCAGGGTTCCAGAGCTTTTCCTTGACCCGTCACTCTATGTAGACCCACATTCTGTTCACGTCGCTGCAGTCCTGTCCAGATCACTTTCCTACACCCAATTCAACACTTTCTTATCCAAGGTTCATCTGCACAATCCCCAGGAATTGGCCCTGGAACTCGCCCCGGAATGTAACGATGTCACGCTGCGCATGATTTTAGAGCGATATGGTTCAGAAATCTCCCTTTCAGAGGAACTATTGAAGCGAGCGGCCCGCAACACCCATTGGCGAACGAACATTCTCAAAGTTTTCATTTATACTGGAGAGGATAATGGTCAGGTTGTGAGCGTGACTCCGGATGTGGTAGCTGCTGCTGCTGCAAACCCGAAGTACGGCTATGAGTCCGTTCAAATGTTGCGAACACGACGCGCAGGGCGTCCCTTTGTAAACCTGGAGTCTCTACTGGCTGCAGCTTCTAATGAGGCGGACTTTTCTCTCAGATTGCTCAGGTTACTCTACCGATGTTCCCAATGCCCACCCCCGATCACCACCAAACTTCTGTCCACCGCCGCGAGAAACTCTGCTCATGGAATGGAAATGCTAAGGTTGCTGCTGAACCGCCTTGAGAAGCAGGACAATGGCAACATTTCCTATGACGAAATCCTGGAAGCCGCAGCTGCCAATACTGCGAAGATCGACGGCAAATGGCAGGAAGCAGATGATAAATGGGCGGACACTGATTACATCTGGTGTTCCGCTTTAGGGCTTCTCATCCGCAAAAAGCGCCATCGTATAAAATTCACCGAGAATGTGCTAGCTGCAGCTGCAGCTAACCCCAGGAGTGGAAGGCGTTCTGTTCTTCTTCTCATCCAATGCGCCGGAGCAGAGTTTACCATCACCGAGAAGGTTCTTTGCGCGGCCGCTAAGAACCCGGAACAAGGGTATGATGTACTCATGCTCCTTCTCCATCACCCCAGGTTCCAAGGGGGTATTTCAGAGAATGTCATTGCGGCAGGAGTAGCAAATAACCACTATGATAACTGGAAAAGAGTCCTCAAGCTCCTTCTCAGTCACCGCAATGCCCCATGTCAAGTTTCAGAACGTTTGGTTCAAGCTGTGGTCCAATGTGAAATCTGTCGTAATGAGAGATTGAGGTTTCTTTTGGAGCAGCATCAAGGCCCTATCTGCGTTTCGGACGAAATCATGCAAAAGGTCTCAGTACGAGTGGGAGACTCCACTCGTCGAAGGTTAAAGATGTACCGAACATATCCAGTGGTCCAGGAGAGAGCAGCATGGAGTGTATTCTGGTATCTGGTCATTCTTTTCGCATCATGCTATATTTCGCCTCTGTTCTCTCGGCTCCAAATCAAACGCCGGCAATAAGCATCGATTGGTCTACAAGGTATCAGAAGAAAAATATATGTGTTACATGGGATGCTGAGTCCACTTGGGCTGTAATCCTTTGACTTTATCGGTGCATCTGACATACCATGCAGAATTGTTTGTAGGAAATGAAATGTGAAAGATTCGCCATCAGTCATACCAACACCGTCAATGTCAATGCTTCTCAGTTCTCGCGCCTTTCTCTCGTCGAATAATAGTCGATCCTCTTTCTTCAGGAAAAAAGAGAATTCTTCTTGATCCTCCTCATTTCTTTGGTCCAAATTGTTCTAAAGCGTTTTGAGCCCTCTTATAGTGATTTAACACTAATTCACCAGAATAATTGTCGGTAGTAAATAGACTCAGTATAACACTTCAATCGTGAAAGTATCATCCCTCACTTATAGTAAGACGCACTGTTCACTGAGATGAGCATCAGAGCATGTCAACTAGTATTGCTATATCATCCCATGATGTCACGAGCTAACCAAGCATTTTATCACTGACGACCAACACGACCAACTACTAATAAGCCCGCGATATTCTCTATTCTAAGGTTACTATTACAGACTTGTACCCCGAAAAAACCCCTCCATACTGCAGATACCTCCCTCCCTCTTTTCGAAGATCATTGCTTCATCTGGGTCCTTTGGATCCCCGCATGGCAGTTGCGGAGACTAAACTGTCTTCGGTATGGATGAGCGGAATGTGGAGACGGCAAACAAGGAGGGGGATATTGAGGGTTGAGATCTCGGACGAAGATACTGCGTTTAGTTTGGCGGTGATAGACTTGATATTTGGCTTGCGCCTTTCTGATGTGGTGCGATAGTTGGATATGGGTTGGTTTGTTGTCCTGACTGAATTTGGATGCTACGTCTATGGCTTCAACGGCAATGAGACAGAACGATGACATACGTAGTTTTAGGTGCCATGAAATATAGTGTAAAGAGTGACTGAATTGAGCTAGTAATCCTAAGGTAGCTGTTCACGCGAAGTGAGTATACAAGATACAGGGTAGACAATCTATCATACACGATTCCAGTCAAGTGTTTACAAAAAGCGACCCTCCTTACTCAACCACTCCGCCATGTAGTTATAAGCAGTGTACAGAGTGTTACCATACTCCCCAGGGTACGACTCACACTCGGTGCAAGTAACGATAGTGTGCTGAGCACCCTCGACAAAAGCAATCTCGGCATCCTTGCTACCAGCAGCAAGGTGGAGCTTCTCAGCGTTCAGATACTCGTAGTGACCGGTATTGCCCATGTTAAGTAAAGGCACAGTAACACCGCCGATGTTGCCCAGGGGGGCAGTCTGGCTAGAATTCCATACAATACCCTTGAAGCCATCGACCTTGTACTCGAAGTCGTCGGTGACGCGGATGGCCAGAGTGGAAAGGTAGCGCTTGATAGTAGTCTTAATGGCGCCGCCCTCGAAGTTGTCGGCGAAGTTCTCGAAGTTAGCGGGCACGCGGACAGAGGGAACGATCTGGTTAGTGATCGATCCGTTGCGGTGCAGCAGCGGCCAGGGGTAGGTGGTGTGGTGGATCCAGCGGGTGTCCTGGGCGAAGAACTTGTTGTTGAAGCCGACGTACATGGAGTCGACGATGTAGAAGGGCTCGTCGTCGCTGAAGATGCCGCTGCCATTGTTGATGGCGGCCAGGCGGGTCTCGGCGTGCTTCAGGATACGGTTGTTGCGAGCAACGACACCCTTCTCGAAGGCTTTCTTGAAGGACTGTGTGTAGTTGGCGCCGGACTCGGAGAAGCCGTTGGCAGGGTTGTAGAGGTTCAGAGATTGGTCAATCTTGGCGCCGGAGTGCTCGTCGACGATGGCGGGATTAAGACTCAGGAGGGACATGGTAGAGAGTCCATAGTTGGCGTCAATAAGAATAAGGCCGTCAGCGGCAGGAAGATTGGCCATGGCGTCGGAACAGGGGTAGATGCGCTCGGGACCGTTGCAAGCCTTGACACCGTTCTCGGCAATGTTCTGGTAGGCAGTCATCATGGCACCACCACCGCTGTGGCCGAAGATGACGACCTTGTCAATTTCAGTCAGATTGCGCAAAGAGCTCATGCCTTGGCCGACATTAGTCATCATCTCCTCGAAGTCGAGGTCGGTCATGTAGCCGCTCTTGCTGGCATCGTTGTTGGCGCAGAAGGTAGTGAACCCGCGACGGGGAAGCTCGTGGCAGGCTGAGAAGTTCAGGTAGTCCTGCTCAGCGTGCATCACGTAGACACCGATACGCGACAGAGGACCCTCGGTACTGGGTCGGTAGAGGCCACCGACAACTCCGTCATCGTCAAAGTCAATCATAACGGGTTCAGGAAGGCCATAGGGATCGGCGATGGCATAGTTGTATTTGGCAACGACTCCAGAGAGTACACTAAAGGCCATAAGGCCTGTGAAGGCTGCGGCCTTGGAGGAAAACATGGTGGCCAGCTGAATTGGATGAGAGTGAGAGGAATGATGTCCTGAGTTTGAGCACCGCACGGGGTTTATATATACATCTGCGGAGTAACCGAGGCATGATCATGCCGTACGAAGTAACTCCTCACGTATCAAGTAGATAGGGTGGGACTGGATGACGAGTGCTGCAGTAGATCGCTTCTTTGTAAAGCAGCCGTTGATGTCCTGGTATGACACAACCACTAACAGTTGAAGTCAAGACGGGTCCTGGATAGTCAGAGGACTGATGGCACGGGTAGTCGGCACAAGAACTACCCAATGGTATGCCAAGACAAAGTCGTAAACTCTCAGATGCTAAATATGTCCAGTCGCTGATGTTGAATAGTGTCGTTGTTCTGACAAATGCGATATCGGCTGGCCAGCACCTGCAGGGCCGTTCTGCAGCCAGAGATACCCCTGATTCGCTCTGAGGTCCGTACTAATGCATCCATAGAATAAGCTGCAGAATCTTGCCCGGCACATTCTCGGCATGTTTTCGAGCTCTAGCAATGTTTCCATGGATTGTGGTTCGACCTGATCGTATCTCCGAGAAGGACCGCCGCGTTTGGCAACTCCCGCCGAACGATCCAGCCCTAACTTACAACTTCTCAGGTATCAAGGCCCACAAACTGTAGATTAGGAAGGCAAAAATAGAGCTTCTTGCATTATCTTTGCATCAGTATATCTGGTATCCACTGATCGACCGGAACAATATTTATCAGTTCAATGGGCTGAAACGGCCATGAAAACTTGCCGGAAGTTGAAAACCATTCACTGTTCTTCGTATTAATCAATGACATGCCATTATCAAATGTGTTTTCAATATGAAAAGTAAACAATGCCGTCAATAATATAGTCAGCGTGGTCACTGGCAACGATGTGGACAGGTTGTGTGATACTAGCATGCAACGGATGTCGTATGCTTGTCGCATCTGGGAATGTAGCTCCCGTGAAAGTTGGCGGAATCTAGACCTAATCGAGTATGATCCGGACAGCATATAACCCTGCCATCTGTATGCTCATGTATATCCAGGCAGCTGCATATCTGGAGATTGTTAGTGACGCGTATACCATTGCTTTAATTCACGCAGTACCTCTTTGAGAAGTGATGGGCAACATATGAATACCCACACCGTCATGGTTTGCCTTTCGTACATCGAAGTCTCGAGAAGAGTATATTTTCTCCAGAAACCCTATCCCATGGAAACATATTCATCAGGCCTGGATGAAACGGTGGAGAGACCGGTTACCTCGACATTTACTGCGTTCGTTGTATTCTGAAAGACCGGCTATCGCCATACTCCAAATCCGGTTTACCTCTGTACTCAAAGTCTTACAAGTGGGAATCAACCAAGCTCACGGGAGCATGGCAGTCTAGTTGTGCTGATTTGAGACTAGAATATCCTAGCTCCAAGGCTTTTTCGGAGGATGTATAAGGGAGGAGCCGATAGTGGACGTGGAAAATCGAAAACATTAAAGCCGCACACTGGAAGGACCTACCACTTGAAGGTGCTCCGGGCACGATTCTACTCTCTTGGGTCTGTGTAGTAATTCATGCAGAGTGTGTATAACAATACTGCATTCATTATGGTATATAATTGCTTAAAATGGAAGATTATACTAACCCAGGTTCTAAGAAAATTCTTTGGCCACTTGACCCTATTATAGAATCTTGGGTTTTGACACACATAATCCTCAAATTTTATCATGTGCAGAGCACATCGCTACCATGGTATGTTCTATCTATGACATGAGGCAACCAAGCTCAACCCCCAAAAGTGCCATTCTCCCTTTGAGAAGCTAACACTTCCACTATACCGTATGTTGAATACGACAGAGAGGATAAAGTACAATGTCCGCCCCCATAACGCACATTCAGTAAGGAGTCAGGATTCCAATGCACAGCCAAATCTCTAGCAATAGTCGCTGCGATCATTGCCGCCATCCTTGCAGCCACCACCGCAGTAGGTGATGAAGGAGATATCACCATTGTCGCCACCGTTGCAGTGGAAGAGGGACTCTTGAGTATGGCCGTAGTCGGTTGGCTGGCCGGCAGTCTCGAGGGCACCATTCACCTGAGGCCCGTACTTGCCTATCGAAAGGCCCTCATTAGAGACATTGCAGCTAGATTAAGGAGGCACTGTTACATACCGATATCCAAGAGGTTCCAACCGCAGTAGTTCAGTCCAGTTTTGCAGTTCCTTGCGGCGGCAAAGGGAGCCAGTGCGGCAAGAAGAGCGAGAGGGAACAGGGTGGACTTGACCATGATGACGATGAGAAATGGGTTTGAAGAGAAATGGTTCTTGTAGAATCAAAAGAGGAATAGGATACTGTTTAATGAAGAGCGAGATGAAGACTCACGTTAGAGGTGGGCTTTCTCTCATTCTTATACCCCAGAGCTTTTCGACTTCAATCCGGATTAAATCGTATGTTCCCATATTGGCGAAGTAATGAAATCGTCAAGAACGATCCATACATTGTATCAAAGCTAGTTGGACGCCTGACACTCTTGCCAAGCGCCTATTGAAATGCTTGGAGAGGTGAACAATTGTTGTCCCATCGGCATCATACAGGTGCTGAGAGGGTTCACTCAGAATAAAATGTTCAGGGTCTTTATGCAGTGTAACCTTACTGAGACATTTGATGTGCTGACCTGCATGACGGGAAGGACTTCCCATGTTTATTGGTCTGATAACTACCTACTATACGGGCAGATGACCTAAGCAAATAGTATGCGAACTTCTCCTTCCATATTTTCGATGATCGAAAAGCAATGTTTATAACCAAGACAAGTTGATGACTGATTCTGGCACCATTTAGCAGTCCCTACAATCTCAATGCACCAAGGCCGAGCGCCTGCCTGGTCTCTTCGGCAGGCAATCCCAGCTCTATAGGTGTACATGATTGTTCTATCAGTGGCAAGCATCTACAAGCTCGGATGAGGCTGGTGCTGACGTATTACGTACAATCTGCAATCGAAATGCTCCTTTTTCCAGGGCTCATCCTTAGTGAAATCAGGCCTCCCACTGTTGCTTACACTAAATATGATCAAACAATGCCAAGGATTTCCCCTGCTTCGGGTAGCGACATTCTAATCTGCTTACTGAGGTAAGCCAACTACGCAGGCCCTGAGTTATCTGCAAGGCAACCCGTTAATGGGGCCAATGGTAGTTGTCTCATCCGACCCTGTGGCAGTGAATCTGCAGATCGGAGAAAAAGAAAAGACGGGTGACTACCACGGAATCCTGTTTTGAAGAACGACCTGCGCCACGCTATTCCTCTTCCGGTGCTTAGACAGGTACGGTTCCTTGACTTCGTCTGGGGAAATGGGCTAGTGCTTACCGGTGAGACCAAGTCTGGACTCCTTCATGGATTCATTTCGGCTTTGCTAGGTCTGCCAGGGGGCTATATGTTTGTCAAGATCTGTTGAACTCCTATTGTGAGTACCGCCAGTCATGATCCTAATCCCTACTTCTGTTGGCAGCTATTACATCAGACGGCTGTGCCCGGTTTATCAGGCCACGAATCAGGCTTCTTGTTCTTCTCCATGTTGGATTCGAACTTATCTGTGTGGTAGAGACTGGACAAGGCTCTGGCCTTCGAACTAGCAATATTCATCCACCATAATGGTTGATGCGATGGCTACTCTTGCAGAGTGTGATTTCATCGACCGACCGACCGCTGGCTGGAGACATAAGCCTAGGCTCAACCCTTTTCGATTGAAACCTCTGGTCTCTCTTTGCTGTCAGAGAAGGAAAACTTTTTTTATCCCAGCAGTAATTCCCCTGGCGCCAACTCGGAACTGTAGATAGATGGATCCAGAGGTAGTGTAAGATTAATCTCTCACCCCTGGTCAGGTGATGCTCGCGACTTCCTCATCCTACCTTTCAATTTTACACAGTCATCCTCTCCCACAAGTTCCTATTCACGGAAGCACCACGTCCACCGCATTTTCTTGACGCACCTTTAAGATACCCCTGAACTTCAATACTTGTTAATATACTCAACGAGTACTAGATCCCTCATCAGCAACTGGTAAGCCTTGGCAAATCCGGTGGTCGCTTTTTAGCATCTCAAGCTAACGCGTGAACTACCCGGCCTAGTACTCGTCACGCAATATATATTGTATCAGCTAACGTAATACCGATATCGGTGTCGAAAATAGAAGTGAGTGTGAAGAAATTGGTCCCAGAATCATACATCGCTCTATTACTTCAGAAGATGTTTGTGAGCTTATGTGACCCTCTCTTTAAGAAAGTAGCAATGGAAGCAACTACTACAGCGGGATTGACGGTTCCGACAGCACCATCCACGCATTCCGCCCACACCTACCGAACGGATCGGTGAGCACAGCACAAATGACGTGAATTATCATCTTTAAATTAACTTTCTTCTAGGCTCAAGCTTCCCATACACTACTACACTACTATGGACTCCCGAACGCATACGAGTGAGCGGACTCCACCTATTCGACCGGATTTTCGCCGAAAAGTGCCTCAGCAGCTCTGCGTGACACGCAATCAAAGCAAGCTTCATCCGACGGTCATCCTTATTAAATATACCCCAAACGTATATCGAGGTTCTGCTAAGGTTCGACCACGAAGCTTGGTTCGCCGGGAAGCATGTACGGCAGAGTTCTTCCGAGAAGGGGTGTTTCGTGATTTCTGGTTTCCACCAATTAACAAAACCGACACGGGTGGAGGTCAAATGGAAGGAGAACGATTCGCGATTCAGTGTGGGAATTCAGGTCGGCCTTGTTGACTCAGAGGGGAAACAGAAGGGGATGGGCCATCCGAACGGAAAGCTTCCAGGGAAGGATTTGCGGCCCTCTTTCCGTAATGGGCTACCAAGAGACACCGTGCGGTTTCATCATCCGATCCTTCCGTCCATTGAGTGCCAATACAGGAGATAACGATGTGCAAATGTCAGCTGCAGCTGCTCATTGTTGTCTGTGAACGGGATGAAATTGGCCGTCTTCTACCGTGTATATTCTGCGCCATCATGTGGTTGAATTTTGCACGCATGATACGGACACAGTTGAGCGAGACTGCAATTACGTACAGTATAAGGCATTGCTCCGTCGCGCACCCCACAGGGCCCAAACAATGGGATCCGATTCCGGAATTCGGAAGACCTAGGGATTCAGGACATGAAATTGAACTGCCAAGAAGCCCCTGTCTCACATCTTTGAGCTTGGCATGGTTGAGTGTTCGTTTGTTCCTGCCAAGGAGAGAAACGATTTGGAGTTATATTGCGAATTTGATATAGGGCCAGGGTCTTCTGTCATTCGATTATTTATATTGCCCACAAATTAAAGACCGCCAGCGTGGAGGCAATTGGTGGAAGACCCAGTTCACTAGCTCTAAGAAGCTTCTTTGAACGCCCCCACTTCGTCAACGGCCGGCCCATTGCCTCACTCCTCCTAGTCTTCTCAGATATAGTTATTCAGGCTGTGGCAGAACCCCGCCGGCGTCTCCACCCGGAGGTCCTGGACCTTATGAGGCAAATACTGACTGATAAGAAGCGCTCATGGTGACTGGATGGTATGCAGTTCCTATAAGAACGAGGCCTCGCAGCGTTCTCTGGTTCCTCCATCAGCAGCAAAGTTAAAATCGCCGATCAGTCGATCCTTAACAGCAATCATGGTTAAGTCAATTCTTGCATCCGTTCTCTTTGCGGCGACCGCGCTGGCCGCGAGCCGCATGACGGCTCCTTCCGGTGCGATTGTCGTTGCCAAGTCTGGAGGTGACTATGACACGGTAAGCATCTTGTCGATCGGTTGTGGATGTGTGATTGATAGAGTCTTTTCTTGGACAGATCAGCGCTGCCGTTGATGCTCTGAGCACCACCTCGACCGAGACCCAGACCATCTTCATCGAGGAGGGCTCCTACGACGAGCAGGTGTACATTCCCTCCCTGAAGGGAAAGCTGATTGTCTACGGACAGACTGAGGAGTACGTTCGTCCGCTGCATAAGCAAAGTTGACACTACTAATCAAGCTTTAGCACCACCACCTACACCAGCAACCTGGTCAACATCACCCACGCCATTGCCTTGGCCGATGTCGACAATGACGATGAGACTGGTTGGTTACCTCGCTTGAAATTGTCCGTGTGGCTAACGAAATACAGCAACCCTCCGTAACTACGCTGAGGGCTCGGCCATCTACAACCTCAACATCGCCAACACCTGCGGTCAGGCCTGCCACCAGGCTCTGGCTGTGAGCGCCTATGCCAGTGAGCAGGGATACTACGCCTGCCAGTTCACCGGATACCAGGGTAGGACCAACTCCGATAACCACCTACGGACGGTGACTAATCTCAGTCATAGATACCCTTCTGGCTGAGACCGGCTACCAGGTTTACGCCCAGACCTACATCGAGGGCGCCGTGTATGTCTCTACCTTCAAAAGACATGACTTGAATCCAGCACTAACATAACAACCAGTGACTTCATCTTCGGCCAGCATGCCCGCGCCTGGTTCCACGAGTGCGACATCCGCGTCCTCGAGGGCCCCAGCTCCGCCTCCATCACCGCCAACGGTCGCTCCTCCGAGTCGGACGACTCTTACTACGTGATCCACAAGTCCACCGTCGCTGCTGCTGATGGCAATGATGTTTCGTCGGGCACCTACTACCTCGGTATGCCATTAAGCCTGAAACTGTCCACAGATCCACGAGCCCGCTAACCACTATCGTTATAGGCCGCCCCTGGTCCCAGTACGCTCGCGTGTGCTTCCAGAAGACCTCCATGACCGATGTGATCAACCACCTCGGCTGGACTGAGTGGTCGACCTCCACCCCCAACACCGAGAACGTCACCTTTGTCGAATACGGCAACACCGGTGCTGGTGCCAAGGGTCCCCGTGCTGACTTCTCCTCTGAGCTGACTGAGCCTATCGCCATCTCCACTCTGCTCGGATCTGACTGGGAGGACTGGGTTGACACCAGCTACATCAACTAAATTGATGTTGTAGTTGAGGATACTCGCTCACTAGGAGAGGGTCGTATATAGCCTTGTGGATCTGTATATATCTGATAGGGGGTATAGCTAATCGTGGTTAGTGAACTACTTAATTCATTTCGAATGATACCTCGATTGGTGGCATTTGAATGCCGCTGATAAATAAGAACCACAGAGTAAAGCGAACTATCGCGAACAGAGTTAGCGTGTAATTTCGCAATAAGCTAATAGGTTACCCACTCTTGAAAAGGAGTCGAAGCACCCTGACAGCCCATTCTTCAAGCATCCCTCTCTCTAGTACTAATATCTAATATGTCATAAACTCCTTCACAATGCATATATATATTTCCACCAACCTCTAACACAAATCTAATAAGTCTATCTACTCATACCTCACCTTATTAACCAACGTCCCCACCCCGCCAATCCTCACCCGAATATCATCCCCATCCCTCAACACCACCCTCGGCTCTTTAAAGAAGCCAATTCCCGCCGGCGTGCCCGTCAGAATAATCGTCCCCGCCTCCAACGTCGTCCCTTGTGACAGGTACGCAATGGTCTTCTTCACCGAGAAGATCATATTCCCGGTATGTCCATCCTGGCAAGTGACACCATTATGAATGGCCTGGATAGAGAGGGTTTGGGGATCTGTGATGGCTGATGTAGACACTAGGACGGGTCCTATAAAGTAATACACATATATCATTAGCCACTCCACTCACTTCCACCGGAATACTTCCATAAATCTAATAAGGAAGAAAGGAGGGGATATACCAATAGGACAACTCCCATCCAACCCCTTCGAGAACCCCCACTGCGACGTAACAAACTGCAATCCGCGCGCAGAGACATCATTCGACGCCGTATACCCCAGTACGTAATCCAGGGCCTCGGATTCGGGGATATCGCGACCGGTCTTTCCAATCACGAAACAGAGCTCCGCTTCGTAGTCACTGGTTTCGTCCTGAGCGCATTTCGGAATGTTGATTGTGGCTGGATACGGGCCGTTCAGGGCCGTTCGGGGCTTCGAGAAGATGGTGGGTGCGGTGGGGAGGGCGAGGTTGGCTTCTTTGGCGTGGTCGGTGTAGTTGAGGCCGAGGCAGCGGATGTAGGTGCAGATTGAGGGGGGAAGGGGGGAGAGGAGCTGTTTGACATGGAGTATTTGGCTGGTTACGCGACCAGTGAAGATGTCGCCGTTGATGAGGTAGGCGGCGATGTCGATGCCGTTGACGCTGTCTTCGCCGACATCGCGACTGGGATCGACGAGTTGACCTAGGTGGGTTTGGCTGTCTTCGACGGCGATGAAGCGGATGAGGTGTGTCCAGGACATGATTGCAATTGCTCCTAGGATGATTGTATGTAGATGAAATTGAGTGTATATTTTGGCTAATTGTGGTGGTTTTGTATGAGGGGGTGGTCCCACATGGTAATTCCGTGGGGCTGCTTAAGATGTGGGATCTTATCCGCATTTCCGACAACGCGGCTGACAGCGATGCACTACGTCTTACTATGTCCATCATTATGGGGATGATTAGCATTAGAATGCGGGGAGAGATCTAATTGTGTAGGGGTTGGCCCGAGGTGCACTCAGCCATCTTCCTCTGCTCCTCTCCATCTTCCCTCCATCTGGGTTCAATTGTATGCTAGGTAGGAAAGGAGCAGTATCGAGGATGCTCGTACATTTACATCAGGGAGTAAAACATAAGCTAAACATAATCGCAGACTCATATCCTCGTGCAATCATTTCAAAAACGTCGCCGGCACATCGGGTCCCCAAACTGCCAATGATTCATCTCCAGCAGGACCGTACCCAATGGGCGTCTCATCCGTCACCAAGTCCCCGTCTGCATAATGCTCAACCATGTTACCAGTCGTGTCCCACCAGTAATCAAAGATCTGCGAACCAAGGATATGCCGTCCCACGCCCCACACCGACTTGTATCCCTTCCCTGCGAGCCAGTAGTGCCCCAACTGTTGGGTATCAAAGTCGTGCACTTCAAAGGAGCAGTGGTGTACATGAGAGGTCTCGTTTGTGCTCATGAAGAAAGAGTGGTGGTCAACGGGGTCGCTTCCCCGATCGATGTGGGCGAACACAGCTACATTGACTTTTTGGCCGTCCTTTTCCACGTAGAGGAAATCGCTGGGGACGAGGTTGAAGTTCCGGGTGTAGAAGTCAAGCAAGGCCGGGAAGTCCTGTACACAGTATCCAAAGTGGCCAAGCTACTGCAGTTAGATAATGGATCGTGTTCGTGGAGAATGAGAAATCATACCTTGTGCACGGGTGCAGGTCCGACATTGAAGCGGTGGAACTTTCGCAGACGAGGTTTGTCTGTCTCATAGTTAACAACCAACTTTTCTGGATACTCTCCTGCCTCTCTTGGCGTCTGTCCATGGATTAGGTTGATAAGGTATCCCTCCGGGTCGGTGATGGTGACTAAGTGACCACCCCCGGGGTGATCAACTAATTCTTCGATTTTACTGGCGTTTGGAAGCTGCAGTGCTCTGCTAGAATTAAAAAAATGCAGCAGTTAAGTAGATGGATAAGGAATGGCTCACTTCTCCAAATCCTGATACGACTCGACCTCGAATGTAGCACCGAGGTATTGTTTAGGCCCTTTCTTCGCATAGTACACATAAGGATCGGGTCCATAGCCGCGAAACCAGATTTCGTCATCAGTCTGCTTGACAACCTGCATGCCGAAGTCTGTTCCAGTTAGTACTCTGCTATATCCACGTTGAGGTATGTACATACCCTTCAAAAAGACTGTGATCTCATCCAAATCTGGATGCTGGTACCGCATATGCGACAGTTTCACCAGCCGGATCTGAGCATCGGGGTTGATGCCGACCCGCTGTATCCAGGACGCAACGGACTCGGATTCTGACCCCTTGGTCGCTATATCAGGAACAGACGCGCCTTGGCACAAAGTCTGTGTGCCATGGTTAGTGTGGTATGGTAGTCGTAGGGAATCGAAGTCATACTGGGTCTCCGAGGCTGCTCATGTTGAGTATTACAATGAGTTAGGCACGTGTAGATAATGACGATCTCGCTAAAACCAAAGGATTTAATGATCCAGAAATCAGCTCTAAACAGAAAGAGGTTGGTGTCGATTGAAAAGGCGAGCCTCGCAGCTGAGTTGGCCCCCCCTTTTCTGCATGTGGGGTCACTGCGGGGGTGGGGCTGGTTTGTGGAGCAGCAGATGGCCTCGGATTTATGCAGGAAGTAATGTGCAAGGAACAAGATAGTCTAATTACGACCTAGGGATGACTCGACGTGTCAGATTTCAGACTAAAGAACGGCACGACCATGTTCCGCATATGCGGGTGGTCGGAACTAGATACAATGAAGGTAAATTGCGAATGCGTGGAACACCAAAGGACACAGTTTAATAAGTACGGCTGAAATCCCCGCGCATATAAGTAGAAGGACATGGTCCTTCTACTCTCTCACATCAATGAATCATTTGCACACACCCTGAGCCTGGCTGGGAGTTTGCTATAGACGATGTCAGTCAGTCAGTCTTCAGCCGAGCCAGCTTGAGATACGGAAGCCACGTACCACACACAAGTTGGATTCACAAACGCCCATACTTCCATCTTGCTTGCAAGGGGCACCGGAGGGGAGCTGTTTCTCATTAGTACTCCAAATGCATGACATGACATAGGTATTATGGGATCAGCCAACCTTGGCGGCGCAGGCAGCGCCAATGAGGGTGACGATGATCACAGAGAAACGCATTTTGAAAGAGATTCCTTGTTGTTTCTTGACAACTTAATTATAAGATGGCTTTTGCTCTTGTTTTGTCTGTCCCATTCAAAGATGCTGAACCCGATTTCCAATTTATACTTATTGTTCCACGTCCCCAGGTAGTGATGCTGATCAATATCCCGAGATGGCCTTCCTATCCCGAATCGAAGTAGTAACAGCCATGTATGATCGACATTGTTGATATCACAGCTTTGACTGCGTAGCACGGCACACATGACCGGCAATCATACTCATGTTTCAGCATCGCCTGGTACGATGTCTCAACCCTATGCTTATACCGGCTAAAAATAACCGGTGGAGAAGGGTCATTTCTTGGTCCTTCTTGGCAGCACCAGACCCTATCTCAGCATGCTTGAACTGATGATGAAATATAAATTGTATAAGCAAACACCTTAAATCATCTATGTCATAGATCTAAACCATAGCAAATTCCTCCCACTTGATCCTCCCAAAATGACATCCACAACCACCTCCGCCACCGCAGCATCCACAACCTGCGGCGGGTCCGGCCAATACGAACTCCCCGTCAAAGACGCAGCCTGCGGCGTGCCAAACATCAAAAACTACCAGACCCTCCTTGATAACTGCGCGAAGCCCGCAGGTTCCCGATCATACTACCATGAATGTGCTCTATGGGCTTATGCGATCGACCAATCAGTTCAGGACCTGACCGATTGTCTTTACAAAGCTGGGGTAGCCTGGGAGGATGTATGGTGTACTGGGAATACCAATGCGACTGCAACTGCGACGTCGTATCCTACTGCGACGGCTACGGGGACAGCAGTGACAAAAAGTGAGGGAGCGACTGGGGCTGGGAGGTCGACTTCTTCTGCTGCTTCTGCAACGGGGTTGAAGACGAGCGCGGCGGATTCTTATCGCGGTCAGGTTTCTACGAAGCTGGCGCTGGGATTGTTGGGGCTGGTTGTGACTGGGGCTATGAGTTGGGTCTAGGATGGGTTACATATATGTGTATTTGGTGGGACATTAGTTTGTCGTTAGTGGTATATGTTGTATTTATCATAGAGGTATTTATTAATCTGTGACCCCAGGTGTTATAAAGATCTCTGCCTTGATTTAGATATTGTGCGAGCTTTGAGAAGTTTAGAATTACAGGCCAAGTCACAGGCCAGGGATGCGTAAACCTCATTTGAAATGACGGATTTTCTTGCGCAGCTATTAGACATATATATTCATTAACCATGTAGTTCTATCTAAGCCTAGATGCCGTGCGTGTATGAAGGAGCCAAAACACAAACTGGAAAGACGAACTCCAATATTCTTGACTGCAATCAGAGTTAGCTCATGAACCATGACAGCGTTTTCATGACTCACATTGTTCCGACCAAACTCAATGCCAAGTCTGATCTCCAGCTTGTAGCTCCGGGTGACATTGCACGTTTCAAAGGTAGGGGTCAGACAATGTGGTATACAATGTCTGCTCCATACCCCATTCTCCAGGCTCATTGATGAACCAACAGTCGGACTGCCGTCATTCACAAACGGCTGACTTAAGTTTGACATCGTCTGTATGATCAACAAACGGGTAACGCTTTGTGTCGCCCCATGAGTTCGAATATCTGTTGTTTCGATAAGCATGGACTGGAAGTCGCGTAGTGATATGTCTGGTTTTTCGTCATTGATGTTGGTGATCTTCACACTCAGCGTAATTGGGTGTCCGAGCAGAAGGAAGGGTCCGTTGATCAATTCTGCTTCGATCTCGTATGTCAGAGGTGGACATAGTAGCTCTGCAGACTTCGTAATACATATCACGCTCTTCCTAGCTGTTACACTCTGTAATGGTTTAGGGATGGGGGAGACTGGAAGAAAGGATATGTCGCGAGTCTATTGGATGCTGTTAGCACAGGCTACACCTCTCTGAGATGGCAGACTCAACGGATTTGTGTGTTCTGTAGATGAGTCCATTCTGCATGATGGTAGCCTCCAGGGAATACACTACCTCCCCTGGGGTGAATGGATTCCCAGTAGACGGTGGAAGCTTTCGTAAGAGATGGCGTGGTTGATGGGTCGCCGATCGCCTGCGAACGGCTTCTCCAGTGCTACCCTTGTAGCATTCTGAGACCTGTGGAAACTAGAGAGTTTATGGTAATGAAGTTAGTACCAAATGGAGCCTTGGGTAGGGGCAAGCCACTAACCATAATACAAAATGGGAACGAGTGTTCCCCGGGTGGGATCGTAACAGTTCCCGAGGTGAACCATCCGGCGCAGTTGCCGGGCGGGAATATTTGTAGACTTCGTTGGAAGAGCTGTTTACATTGAATTAGTCTATTTGAACAGAGAGCCGTAGTAGGAGAATATACCTCGTGTGATTCAGTCAATTTTCCCGAGTCAAGCCTGGATGTTGCCTGACCCGCTAGACGGATTGTTATCGTGGCAATGTCAACCTCGATATCATTGCGGAGCACGACATGGCCGGCTACCTCATCTTCATTTGTGTAGAAGGGTTTTCTTTTGTCGAGTTGGATTTGAATTTCCATGTTTGAAGGATATCCAACGAGCCGTGCCACTCTGGACAGCATAAAGCTATGGTGATGCAAAGGTTTGACTGGATATGGCATGCACATGCTCAATGATGCACAACATATGTGTAAATTTAGAAGCCACGCTCTTCGATTGACCGTGACCCTCGAGGAATAGCCGTACTCATATATAAGAAAAATTATGGTTCCATTTGCAGTAGGTCTAGGTATTGCTGTCCTTGCGCCGGCTGGTAGGCTCCGGCAGTAGTGCAGCTCTCTTTCTTCCCTGACACTCTCCCACGCCATGAACCAATCACGGACAAACCTGAACATTTTGGCTTCGCTAACCCACGGTAGCACCCTTACCAAGTCAGTGCGCTGCACATTGGGAAACTTCATTGTCCTAACTCCCGACTATAATTATAGATAAAGTTAGAGACCTCCTATTGGCTCGGCATAACAGCGGGTCCTGTAAGATCCAATCAGAATATGTATTTGCGTGCCCCGTTGCTGAGACATTCACTTGGGTGGGTGTAGAGCAATTACTGCTAGGAGGCATGATGATGGAATGCTTGCTTGCTCATAGTCCCCCTCTAATCTTCGACAGCTTTTACTTTGCGGTATGCACATTGTGCTTTCGCTACCTACTTTTTGAAACCTCCGCGTTGTTTCTACATCATGGAGGATGCACACGAACAATTCTCACGCCCACTCTCATTCGAGCTGGAAGGTGATCACCACTCACTTCGGCAACTATCACCTCCTGTTGTGAGCTTCTAACAAAAGCAGGTATTGAAGACTCTTAGCTAAACTCATTCTAGGCGGGCTCGTATCGGTCCAACAACCATGAGTATGTTTCTCAGTCGCTGTTACCTGCACCGCTTGACGACCGACATTCTTCAACCAGCTCACAGTGGCCGTCTGATATCATACCGCACGATCCCTACAAAGGCCCGGACAAGCAAACTGAGTCCGAAGTGGCCAGTCAAACATCCTGGCAGCGACGTCAAACCACGACCTCGGGCCCAGGGCTACGCCGCTACCCAACTCGCAGGATTCATCTAGTTCAGGGAACCGTCCTCAGTGTCGACTATCCTGTTCCCAGCGCCATTCGTAACTCAGTTGAAGCAAAATACCGCGACTCAAAATATGCAACGACTGAAGAGTTCACTCACCTACGATGTAAAACCTTTAAAATTGCTCATTCCAATTCCAGCTGACATGGTATTCTAGACACAGCCGCAACTTGTGACCCCGATGATTTTAACCTACGAAATGGTTATAACTTGCGGACCGCGATGTATAATCGACATACCGAGATACTGATTGCAATAACCTACTATAACGAAGATAAAGTCCTTACTGCTAGAACACTCCACGGTGTCATGCAAAATATTCGAGATATTGTCAAGTTGAAAAAGACACAATTCTGGAACAAAGGAGGACCTGCGTGGCAGAAGATTGTCGTCTGTCTGGTTTTCGATGGCATAGGCCCTTGTGATAAGAACACTCTCGATGTCTTGGCCACGGTCGGCATATATCAAGATGGTATCATGAAGCATGATGTTGATGGGAAAGAGACGGTGGCACATATCGTCTGTTTACCCTCTTCTACCGATTTACACACGTTTAAGTGCTAACTACGCTCATTGGCATAGTTCGAGTATACGACCCAATTATCAGTAACCCCTTCCCAGCAGCTAGTCCTCCCGCAGGGCGACAATCCTGACAATCTACCGCCGGTACAGATGATCTTCTGCTTGAAGCAAAAGAACGGCAAGAAGATCAATTCGCATCGCTGGCTGTTCAATGCATTTGGGAGGATCCTGAACCCAGAGGTCTGCATACTAATCGACGCGGGAACGAAGCCGGGCCACAAATCCCTTCTTGCACTCTGGGAGGTATTCTACAACAACAAACATCTGGGGGGCGCCTGTGGGGAAATCCATGCGCTGCTCGGGCCACGATGGGAGAAGCTAGTCAATCCCTTGGTGGCTGCGCAGAACTTTGAATACAAAATATCTAACATATTAGACAAACCTTTGGAGAGTGCTTTTGGATACGTCAGTGTCTTACCTGGGGCGTTTTCTGCCTACCGCTATCGTGCCATCATGGGTAGACCGTTGGAGCAGTATTTCCACGGCGATCATACTTTATCCAAGAAATTGGGCAAGAAGGGAATTGAGGGGATGAATATCTTCAAGAAGAACATGTTCCTTGCTGAGGATCGCATTCTGTGCTTTGAACTTGTTGCGAAGGCTGGGTACCAATGGACACTCAGTTATGTGAAAGCCTCCAAGGGGGAGACTGACGTTCCAGAAGGTAACATATTCCAACCCCGAATATATGCTCCCGATACTAATGACGGCGACGCAGCACCTCCGGAATTCCTCAGTCAAAGGCGCAGATGGTTAAATGGATCCTTCGCCGCCAGCCTCTATTCGGTCATGCACTTCAACCGTATCTACAAAAGTGGCCATAACGTGCTCCGACTCATCTTTCTCCATGTACAATTAATCTATAACATCTGTCAACTTACCATGACGTGGTTCTCTCTTGGTAGGTCTGTTACCAACGGTAAACAAACCATGCTAATCAACGCAGCTTCCTACTGGCTTACTACCTCGGTGATCATGGACATTGTTGGAACGCCAAGCGCGACGAATAAAAACAAGGGATGGCCATTTGGGAACGATGCAACACCTGTTGTCAATAACATCATCAAGACCTTATACCTGGCATTCCTCATGCAGCAGTTCTTCCTTGCACTCGGAAATCGGCCTAAAGGGTAAATAAGTCTTTGCGCCTGTTCTGAAGCGCCCGCACTAATCAGAGATTGCAGTTCCCAGATCTCATATATCATAACCTTCCTCTACTTCGCCATTGTTCAACTCTACATCCTCATACTATCATTCTACCTCGTCGCCCAGGCATTTGCCGGTGGAAATATAGACCTTGACTTCGACCACGGGGCCGGGGGATTCGTGGGTTCTTTTTTCACTTCGACAACCGGTTTAGTATTGATCGCCCTGGTTTCGACCTACGGGACTTATATCATAGCGAGCATACTCTATTGCGACCCTTGGCACCTCCTGACATCGTCATGGGCATACTTCCTCGGGATGCCTTCAACAATCAATGTTCTCAACGTCTACGCCTTTTGCAACTGGCATGACGTCTCTTGGGGAACGAAAGGTTCGGATGACACGGCCTCCTTACCATCAGCCCAGACGAAGAAATCAGAAACACAGAAAAGCTTCGTTGAGGAGGTTGACAAGCCACAGGTCGATATCGATATTGACTTTGAGCTTACTGTCCGACGCGCCCTTTCGCCGTGGCAGGAGCCAGAGGAGAAAAAAGAGGTGCAGCTGGAGGACTCGTATAAAACCTTTCGTACCAATTTGGTGCTACTGTGGACCCTGTGCAATGGTTTATTGGCATTACTTATCAACAATGACAGCGTGAGGAATCTGTGCTTGACAGTATGTTCAATTTCACCAAGTTGATGTCAGGAATTTGACTGATAATATCTCTTTAGACTACATCGACAGGTCGTACGGCTTGGTATTTCAAGGTCATCTTATGGGCTACATCGGGTCTGTCTGTCTTTAGATTTCTGGGGGCTCTTTGGTTTCTTGGGAAGACGGGGCTGTTGTGTTGTTTCTCGCGGCGTTAAGCTAACGTCATAACCAGTGGTCGATGTTATGTTTCTATTTTCAATTTACTGGTATATCAATCTATCAATGACATAGGTTTCTTACATTCGGTTTGTGTGGTTAACTCAGCCTTGATTGCTCAATGCAACAGTAAAACACTACATATCTACGTAATCCTTGAACAGGCTCATTTATATTGGTTTGACTCTCAAGATTTAGCCCATCCCCCTATATCGGATGGATCCTGTCAAAATAGTGCTCTTGCCAAGTAGGCTAGAATGGCATATCGCTGGTTAGTCACTGGTCCTAGCCTCGCCAAAGATGCGGACGATTTTTCCAACCCGTCGGAATCCGCGGAACCCGCCCCTCTGCGGGACTACGGCGGTTAATAGCGGCCATCGGGTAAATGCAATTTTTGGTGTTTACTGCTGGTAGAATGAGTATGAAGTCTGATTAGATTATATAGCTTATCTAACATACCTAGTATCTATATAAAGCTATATATATATAATTAAATAACTTATTTAATTTTATTATCTAGATAGCTACTAATCCTAAATATTATAAAA
>NW_027137472.1:0-1522 GCF_001889945.1 Aspergillus brasiliensis CBS 101740
ATGCACAATGCTTGTCACGTCCCAAGAGCTATAGACTGAATATCGCCAGATTCGTCAACGACATGGCCCTCTTTAATACGAATAGTATCTATAGCCATCAGCCTAAACACGAGCATTGTGGTATATCCTAGGGCAGAGTGAGCAATACTCGCGCTCCTCAGTTAAGCTAGTGATGAACTGACAGATGCAGTAGACACTTCATTCTGAGAGCCTTCAAAAGCTACAAGGAAGGGTGGACTCGAATGCAACCTAGACCAAGTCTAGTAGTACTATCAAGGCGGCGTATGCAATGTGTGGCAGCCCTTGTAAGGAGTCCCTTGTATGTCTCACTGGATTAGTATAATAAGTCCCATTTCCCCCAGGTTCGGAACTATGTATTCGCCAAACTGGGAAGACCCGCATTTCCTTCCAGCACCATCAAAGCTCAGTGTGCTCCATATCCGAATCGGCTGGCAACCATGAGAAAATTATGGATGGTATACAGTAGCTTCATCACGTATACTGCCGCTCATATCCAGATGAGCGATCCTTTACCTATCCGTAGCCCACTGAATACCAACAGTACTATCAAAGATTATTCCTACACCTCACCCTTATCGGCAACGGGGTCGGATTTTCCCTGCAAGGGCTACGCTCGCGATCCCTTCGACTCAGTTGCCGAGTATACAGCCGGACAGGAATATGCAATTACTCTAGCCGGAACCGCAACTCATGGCGGTGGGTCGTGCCAGATTTCCTTGTCATATGACATGGGTGAGACGTTCCGTGTCATCCACTCCATTCTCGGCCATTGCCCGGAACCTCTCCATTATTCCTTTCGAATCCCAGAAGACGCACCATACGGACCTGCCCTGCTGGCATGGACCTGGTTCAACAAGATTGGAAACCGGGAAATGTACATGAATTGTGCACAAGTGACAATTCAGTCTCCTAAAACAGATGTCGGGACGCTGCAGGGAGAGACGCAGCAGGCTTCATGGCTGGAGCGGCCTCCCATCTTCCTCGCCAATATCAACGGCGAGGGGCAGTGTGTCACAATCGAAGGCGAGGAAGTGAGTTTCCCGATGCCGGGTGATAGTGTCGAAGGCACCGTTGCTGGTGGAACTGGGTATACATGCAGCAGCTCAGCTGCCTTTCTAAGCAAGGTTGCCAGCTCGCCTTCTTCGATGGCGTCTTCTATCCCCCTGCCAGCCCTGACTACGCCTAGGCCTGGGATCATACCGCCAGGAGAAAACATACTGAGCTCGCAATCGGCACCTTACACGGCCACTAAGAAGGACTCTAGTTCATCCACGATTCCTGCCGATTCTACGGGGTTAAGATACTCCACAGGAACTGGTACTAAGCCCGATGTGACTGGGCATGTCTGCACACCTGGAGTCATGCAATGCTCTAGTGATGGTTATTCGTTCTTCTTGTGTGATTCGGGAAGGCTTGTGCCAATGGGAGCTGTTGCTGCTGGCACAATTTGTAGAAATGGGGCCATTTTTCCTGCAGGCTAAACAGGGTAAATTGCTAGTGC
>NW_027137472.1:3572-5272 GCF_001889945.1 Aspergillus brasiliensis CBS 101740
AAGGAAACCCAAAGCACCCAAGGCATCCAGTCCCGTTGGTGAGAAACAATAACGACTTATGTCTGATAGGAGTTACTCGATCATCGTTCAGTTTTATCAGCCATTAACATCACCAGCACTCCGGCCAGGGTGCTGCCGTGATCGATGATGGTATAGAATCAGATGTTATAAAGCTAAACACTGCCCTGGTATACTGAGGTACTAATACTGCCGGGCACATTTGTTACATCGTTGACAAGAAGCCTTTCGAAAGACATACTGACAAGCATCTCACGCTATCTTCGAGCTCGAAAGTCACTATCAGAGATGGCTACAGTGACGTCCATGTTTGGGATATTCGTGCTGGTGGCTGGAATGTCACCGGAGCCAACCAATGATGTTCCCCGGCGCCAGGAGTATCTCCCCGGAGTTACTATCTTCAATTATCTTGCTAAGGATATCTTTGCATGGTCGGTCTCTAACACAACTGGCCCAATGACGGTGATTCCCCACCAGGAACAGTATTTTGAGTCGTGGAGAACCAGGGTGGATGGTGGCGGTATTTCAATCAAACTAGCCACTGAGCCAAGCCAACGCAGCGTGCTGCAGTTTGAGTATACCAGAATGGACCCAATCATCTATTGGGATGTGTCATACATTGACCTGGACTACGATTCCGATTATTTCCAACATAATATAACGGTGACGTCCAATGACCCTTCTTGTCCGGTGGTGAGCTGCGCTGCTGGGGTCTATCAGTGTCATGATGTTTACCTGCACCCGGATGACAACTACGCTACGCATGGGTGTCCAGTGCAAACACATCTTGAATTGTCTATTGGCAGCAGTGGTTCATAAGTGAAACACATTGCCTTGTGGGTGCGCTCGAATCTTAGTTGCGTGGGATCGGGATACGTCCCATAAAATCCAGGTCATCTAGTCCGTGTTTTTCCTATTTAATGGGCATTATCCTGTCACAAAGATAAGTAGCTAACATTGTCATACACCCCTTGGTCTCTATGTCACTGAAGACTCCAAAACAGTACCGGGAAGAGTGTCAGTTAATGGAAGGAGCGCCATAGGGTTTGCGGGAGCTAACACGGTTTGGCGTGTCCAATGGCTTTATAGAGGTATATTGTCTTTTTGCTTCTAGAACAGCAGACAGTCAATCTATTCAATGGCTCAGGCTGGCAGAGTGCATGGCTTTGCTACAATAGTGTCAACGGCTTACAGTTTGTGGCACGATACTAGATTTAAGGTATACGATTATTCAAATCCTTCAAAGTGGCATATGTATTTCGAGTCCGGTGAGAAAAACGAAGAAGGACAATCTCACGGCCTTTCTTTTATCTACGCAAGATAGAGTTTGGAGAGTTTGATCTTCCATATAATCTTAGCATGGATGGATCTCGATGCTAGGTCTTGCTTATTAGCAGGTAGTATCCCCTAGCAGCATGACGCGTGTTCCGGTGAACAGCTCGGTTTCTCGACAGATACCTATTTGTAAGTTGCGAGACTGAAAGTAAAGAATATACCAGGGTGAAGACAGGGAGGCTGGACAGTATATCAATAAACCACCAGAAATAAACGTCTGCAGGCTAACGGCACATAGGACATACTTCCGTCATACCAGATAGTATACACAATGATCAGGAGCACTTTTTGGTCAATTCAATACATTGAAACCAGGTTACTGTTTCTATCTACCTACATCTCCAGAT
>NW_027137472.1:5557-16438 GCF_001889945.1 Aspergillus brasiliensis CBS 101740
GCGTAGGGCCCGTGGAAGCGAAAGACTACAGTGTCGCCCGGTTGAGCTACAATAAACGATGGTTCGAACAGTGAGCTGCTGTGATTGCCGTCATTGCTGTATATGGGCATAGCCCCCACATCGACAATGAACAAATGAATGGTGGCTGTGGTGT
This sequence comes from Aspergillus brasiliensis CBS 101740, assembly GCF_001889945.1. Lineage (NCBI taxonomy): Eukaryota > Fungi > Ascomycota > Eurotiomycetes > Eurotiales > Aspergillaceae > Aspergillus > Aspergillus brasiliensis. The sequence continues at coordinate 5,712 of NW_027137472.1, forward strand.
CGGCGAAGATAATATCGGCGGTGCTCTTCGGCTGCGGACCGGTTGTCTGCGATGCCGTTAGGCTTGACGAGGATGCGGTATGTTCGGGAAGAGGGGCCATCGAAGGTTTACCAGTCTTGGGGTTTGCCTCGTCTAACTGGGATGGCTGTTGCTGTGCTTGAGTCTCTTGGGGCCGGGCCGTTGCGTTCGGTAATGACTGTGAGGGCCAGGACGACCCTGGCATCTGGTCCACTGCTGATGCTGCAGTGGCTTCCATGGAGGAGGTTGCCGTCGGATTCGGATTCACTCCTATAGATGTATCCGGATTGGTTGTTGCCGCAGCACCGGGGTGATTGCTTAATCCTACAGGGCTTTGTGTTGTTACCCATACAGTTTGCGTGACAACTGCTGCCGTGGTCCTGCCGGTGTCCACAGTAGCAGTAGATGTGTGTTGCGCGACCGCAGCACTGTCATGCGATGTGAGGGATGGGGGTAAAACGCAGCTAGATTCTGTCAGTATAAATAGTCATCCGGACCAACCTATGCTGTATGCGACCCACCTCGATGCGGGAAGAGCCGCCATGGACAGAAGAGCCGAGAGTAAGGCCAGATGTTGGAACATCATCGATATAGCTCCTACTGCGATCCTCAACGCTCTGAAAGAAACGAATACAGGACTTGAAGCACGTCGTAGGCCAACATGGGTTCTTATTAATATTGTAGAGGGCCTTCTACATGCGCATCCGGCTTTTCTAATTAGCCGCATGTAACGTATACTGCCCTGCATGGTTATCGACGGTATTAGTACCGTGTCTCTACGGTTACTTGGGGCCGAGACTGCAGCAGTTCTGGCGAGTCTGCCATCTGAATAGAGGCGTCAGTTACTCGGAATTTTGTGCACCTTACTGAACAGAGAATTGACAGATTTAATCTTATACCTGCAATACCCAGGGGATGGATTTTCAGACACTACTAAAATCTGATATTAGGGTCACTCTCTGAGTGATATATTGTGTCCTTAATGTTACATGTCCTATTGTAGTATTGAAGTTGACAAATGTTCCAAATTTCTGTACTTTTGTATATGGCATCGAGCAAACAGGTAAGCCACATTGATCACTCTTCTTCAATAGAAAACACGACCCAACTTTGCCAGCATTAGATAGGTGTGCTATGACAGGGGGATGTATATGAACCGCACACAAAGCTCCTATGATCAGCAACAAATGCATACAGGCATTCCGTATGCTATGCTTACATTCTAGGATGCATGATCAAAGCTCAGTGCATGTGTATATAACTCCAGCCCAGTAGCGGATATTGTTAGTGAAGACCTAGTACTCACTCGCAACTGTCAACGCTGTCTATATTTAAGCAGTAAACTCTTTGATGACTGAGAAAAAGATTCTGTCCTTGAATGACCTTTTTTTGCTTTTGCTATCGTCCCCATCTGGATCAGCAGGTAAATATCCCTAGGAGATATGTATCTGCTGTAATCGGAGGCATGTTTAGGTCTAAGAAGCTGACGGGAACAGTGTTCAATCACATGCCGTTGACGATGTCAGGCGGTAGTAAAGCCCAATCAGTGGACTGTCATGATCGCGATACCCAGAGGCGATATGCGGGATATCTTTGGCTCGAGATCTCACTCACGCACCGCTTGAACGAAAAGCTGAAAACCCGGTGGTTACTCGAAAACGAGCATCAGCTTCACCAAGCTCTGATATGTTGCCGTGTAAATGGACCGGCCCTAGAAGATGCACCTTATTTCAGCAATAGCTTTGCAGGGATATACAACTTCCACGGAGTCAGGGCACGAATCCAGTTTCTACGCCAGCGACTGGAAAAGGAGCAAGAGCTCATTGACGAGACCATACAACAGCGGAAAGCCGTGAGATACAGAAGAAGCATAAGGTTTTGCCATATGTGCATTGGTTCGGCTGAAGGTCTGGTCAATATGTCATGTGGCCATCGAATCTGTTGTCTATGTATGTCCAGTCTCTCATGTCAGGTTGACAGGTCCAGCCAGACACCGCTGTATGAATGTGGTTTGTGCTGGAAAACAGCATGTGCTGTCACAAGCCATTGGGAGGAAATCTTAAATCCAGCATAGAACAAAGGCTTAGTCAGCCACCCTTACTTAGCTTTCTGCTCTCATAGATCGACCATTTATCAGTCGCTGGGATAGAATAACCACCGCGAGCATTTTTGGCTCTTGCCATCTTAGTTGCACAATAACTCCATAGTATCTCACGACCTATCCCTGTGTTCAATATCGAGAATCATACTTCATGTTTAATTACCTGGATACCGCCAAATATATAGAGATCTATAACTGATCATTATCGGCTATAGTATAGCTGCTTACAGATGTATGAATTATCAATATTCAGGCTCTTGTAAATGCCAACTGAGCCAGACACCACTCCGAAATACCGCTAGCTCAGTGATACTATACGTCAGTCGGTATATGACATGATATAAACAATCAGGCGCGAATCCTGATGCGCAAGTATACCACCACGCCTCAGGAACATCCGCCGGTCTACATCATATGGATCTCATATCGGAGCAACAGCCTCCTACGGCAAAGTCAGGGATTGTTGGCTTGCATATATTGTAACTCCTGTGTCTCTCCAGGATCCGCGGGCCTCTACTTTGTTTCCACTGTTGGAGTCGCATGAAGCGGTCATTGAGCAATCAATACCAAGTGTATATGTGTGGAAGCCTCGCATTGCTAGACCGCTACGGCCAGAATAGAGCCTGCTCTGCGGCATTGGGATGCATCCAAGTAACGTTTGGCCTAATATATATCATTCTTGCCATCCAGCCACCAGAATATACTTTACTCGACTTCTCAGGCTGCTGCTGTTGCCGTAATGAGCACGGCTCGTTCAAAAAGTTACTCAACTGGCCAGATCCACTTCCGCTGGAACAGCTTTACGATTTCTACCATGCTGTAAATGCTATAACATTTATAAATCTCGTCATATAGCAACTCGAAACATCTACTCAAAGCGCCTGTTGCGATCAATTTGAGAAATGACTAACCGTACCTCAGCGAAACACCATAGATTGCAGCGTCTTAAGCCCGGCACTCTGATGATTGCCACTGACCCCGCTCTGTTTGATAGCCAGTCCCATCTGGGCCTTGGGGCAGATGTTCCAGCTGTTTCCTGGACTCTCACCTGTGTGAGGGACTCCCATTCCTACAAGACCAATGCATATAGAGCAGCCGCATGTCCCTAATGTAGAACGGCAGCTCTCTCAGAGGGCTGAACATCGAGGGTACTGAACGTTGTGAGGTATGCTGTACAATGCCTTGTACTACACATCCTATGATAGTAAATGAGATCCAACTTAGAACCTGGAAATAGCATGCTCTCTGTGCATGAAAAAACATGACCTTAACTGGGCACAGACTAGAAAGGGCTCAAGGTGGCTATACCCGGGGCAATTCCTACTCTCTTTCAGAGCTAGCTTATAACATGTTACGATGCTGATCCCCAAATCTACAAGATTCTTTGGCACTACTGTACTACCGGCGGTTTTTGTTGTTTAAAATTCAGTCTTGATATTCTAGTATCTAAAAGCAAAAATATATCAGGTTTATTACAATGACTTGAGGATCGCGGATGCATTTAGGCCAGATAACAAAGAGACAGAAAAAGGGGCTTCCCGCACATGTGCACAGGAGTTTCGGTACTTCTACTGTAACTTCTTCAGTCGGTTGATTTATCATGATCTATATCCAGGTCCAAATCGGGAAACATTTATATCTTCCGCGAAATCCACAGTCATTAAATCAACCAGACTTTGTATGCTGATCGCTATCAGACTGTCCTACAGCTAGCGTGGGGAACGCGTCAGCCACTAGTTTTATTGCGCCAATACCACTCTTATATATCAGCTCCAGGATCTTATGGACTCTAGCCAAAAGCCATAATAGTCAAAGAAATCCCGCTGCAGGCAGGTGGTTCCAGACCAGCACGCAGGACTGGAATGCTACATGGATAGATCCAATGGCCTCAAAGCGGGAGCAAGAGCAGGAAAGAAAAAGAGTCAAAAACCTTCAGGAACGGCTTAAGCGACGAAAAGACCGTCTTACGCAGGGCCTTCACGACTATGCTCTCTTGGCCGACGCCAAAGTATATATGCTCATCCAGGACCGCCGTGGTGGCATAACCGAGTACAGAAGCACTCCGGACAGAAAATTTCCGCCGACGTATGCACAGATTGTAAGTACCGAGATACGTGCCAGTCAGCACCTCTGCATGCTAATTGATCTATCTATAGAGGCGACTCTTCCCCTCGGCCAGCCTCCTGACGCCTGAGAGCTTCGGAGTCACTGTCAGTCAACCAGCGAAGTTTGATCAGTCCAACAAGCCTACCGAGCACATTCCGGACCCGACAATGGAGATGTTTGCAGACAGCCGAGCGATGATTGGAAAGCCCTCTGATCCGAACAATAATCTGGCTCATGTCCTGCCGGACCACACTCTACAAGTGGGACCCGCATCGATGCCATTGCTCACGGAGACCGACATGCAGTCCTACTTCAATTATACAGAATGCGGAGCACTGCCCCAATAACCCCCCAATTACCCCCCCCCCAAGAAAGACAAGTGGAATATATTCAACATGAGAGTTCAAACCCTTTTCTTTGATGTTTTCCCTTCCTAGCTGTATCGTCTGTGTTCGTCCGCAGGATACGCCTTGTCCCAGCAGGAACGAAAGGAAACAATCGAGCACTTGTATGTACTTAGATTTATGGTACATTTTTAGGGCTTTTGTATAGCTAGGCACGATCTATCTCCTTCCAATCTATCCTTCTACGGATATACCAAACATAGCCGGATTGCTCGTTACCCAAGACTGACGGCATCCATGCTGGTATATTGCCAGACCATGCAATACGTAATCCAATAACAGACGTCATTCCTATTGTACAAGCCCTCTCAGCAGCTGTAAGAGCGAAAGACCTTACTTGGTCTTCTATAAGAGACTCCTATCCTGGGAGGTGGGTTGGCACATGGACATAATCCCCGGCCATAAGGTGCCAAGACAGGCTAGCTTACCACGCGTCATCTGCTACTACCAAACGTGGCTTAGCCTGCACTTGTAACATGGTTGCTGACTCACCCTCTCCAACAACAAGGAACTAAAAATAGTGTTGCCGCTGCACTGAAGGTAAGCTTCACAATTACGGGTAAACTAATAATATATTGCGTACAATATGGTCCCAGTGAAGTGATATTCTATTAAACGTTACCTTGTTATTACCTTGTACGATATTCCTACGAGCAGATTGAACTATGCAATGCTTGGTCTCCTAATTGAACGCACAAATTAAGTCAGGACCTGGCTAGGCCAAAAGCTAATGCTGCCGGATACACTCATTTCGAAATGACGCAGTCTTCATAGCCTACACGACGTTTTTATCTGATCTGCTCTGGTCGCTCACGTATGTACTGTACGGAATTCATCTGTCTTTCGAATTTGACTGGGTCGGGTTGGAGCGTCTGGGTTCAGTTCTGGACTGCGGACATTCCTGCCGTCTGGTGCAGGAAGCTAGAAAACAGAAGTGTGCTCTTTTGATCACGAGTGATTCCGAAGTCATCTCACATGTCTATATCACAGGCATGCTTGAGGGCAAGGGCAATCTGATATTTCAGTATCAGGAGAGTCATTGGTGCGGATGTGTATTTCCCAGAGAACTACTAGTCCTTTCTGGTTCCACACCGGTTGCGATGTATTACCACTTTTCTCCGATGCTAGACCTTATTTTGCTCTGGCAAGGCATCCGTAGGAGGTCTCCCAGTTCTAGACGCACGCAACAGATGACAGATGTGACTACAGTTTCCGCAGAGACAGAAGTGCACGACGTACTGCTCCATCTGGAAGAGGAATACACACCATGTCTTGACCGGCTTGCAGACACATGTAGTCAGTGTACAAATGCATTTCTTCCTTGTCTCCTTTGAATCAGCGGACATGAGCCAATGACTAGGGCTGCTGATAGCTACGATTTTAGTCGCTTCTATGCGCCATTCAACATCTGCAACTTCCATTGACTATGCAGCGCCTGGTCATAGAAACCGTAGTATAAAAGCTGATAACAGCTGGTGTTGCATATTGCCTTACTTGGAGACTAGGGCATACTGTGCAAACCAGTGACCACATACGCCCGCTGAAAATCGTGATCGCGTCTGTTTGCGCCGGGGTATTCTCAAACCTAGTCCTCCGTATATCATTCAGTGTTCCCCCACTCTTACAGTATTGGTTCTGTCACATTCATATTGATATTTGACTGACCAGCATCCGCACTAAAAAGTTGGCGAAAACAACGGCAGCATGCCCTCTGCCTCCGATTAGGACAATCAGCAACAAGAGATCAAAGTACATCGCATAGAAGACAAAGGATTTTAATATGTCCCGCTAGGGCATCCAGGTAGTAGTGTAGATCTTAGGAGGTTATTGCCAGGCAGCTGGAGTGGTCCTTGTACGTCTGCTATATAGTAGTGACTGTGTGGGTGTTACTGCTGTCTTAATGCTCTTTTTCTTTTTGATTTTTCCATTGCACACGATTAGCCACTTTCATATTGTTTCACTTCGTTTCTAGGCTGCTTTGGAATTTTCCCCTGTAGAAATATACTACAAGAATGTATTTAGCGTGCAATGCAAGGATTCTACAGGAAGGTATCACTACAGAGGAAGGCAGAGGTATCTAGCCGTAATCATCAGTCGCGGGCGCCCCGGCAGAACAGCCTCAACCCAATCGAGGTTGAACAATACCAGTGCAACTTAGCCCTCAACAACGTCTATGATAAGGGGGACCAAATTTATGGCAATAGAAGTCATATCTTTCCGGCCATGCCTGCTATCATCGCTATCTAGACACGACCCAAGAAACAGCGGCATGATACGACACGGTGTGCAGTTCAGGTTCAATAAACTCTTGTTTATGGTGATCTGCAGGATGAATCTTGCATCCTGCCCTGAGTAACAACAAGCGTTGGCTGTGCTTCCCAAGCATCTATTAAGCCGGTATGAGACCGATAATACGCGAGTAGCAGTGTCGTGGGTCCACCCTCATAAGTCGATAGCGGGAAACCCCATTAATTGGTCGTTCATCCGAGTTTAAATCACTAGGACTGTTGAGGCGAAGCATTAGATGCGCCCCATGTAGGGTATCTGACTCAACATGCAGAAGGATTCACTATACGGTTTGTTCATAGACTTTTACCGCTAGACCCAAATACAAATCCGATCCCACTTTAGTATGTGTTGGTTTATAGAGATCTCCTCTTTTTGTATGCTGCATACACTCTGATCGGGGAAGACACTTCAGCACTGCTGCCTGTGACTCGCACCTGACTGGGGCCAATCCTAAGCCATGAGCTCATGCTGAACCTTGGCGGTCAAGACCACAATCATGGGAAGCAAACCTACCCACTCAGAGGTTGCGCAGATTCGGACTCAGTAAGGTTTTCCTAGTGGGCTATCCGTGACGCGAAGACATCATTCACTCCCTTACGTATGACGGCCGCCGCATTTACCCGAGATTTCTCTACTGTTTTCTTGACCTAGGTGCTCACATTTAGAAGACGTCGACGGGCAAGGACATATACCTGTGCGGACTGCACATGCTCAGGAGGCGATCCGGAATGTTGTTTTTGATGCATGAAGGGATATGATGCGAGAAAATTGTTGTCTGCGTTCATTATTAGGATTACGTCCTCTACGACTCAGTGGAGGCTGTTTAGCTTTCACAGAAGTCATATTCTGACAGTTGATCTTAGCTAAAGTAATCGCGCAGTTCAGAAATGCTTGCGAAAGCACGGAGGGCATTGCTTCTGGCACGGCTTAGGACGAACTTTAATTCTTTTATTGCTGAATGACGTAAAGTTCAGGGAACGCACAACTTCAGCTAGTCTCCCAGGTCAAATTTGATATTCATCGGAATGATTTTAACACCGTTGCACAATGAAGAGCATTCAAACACTGGATCTAACGGGAAAAAAAAGGTTTTATAAGACACGGTGATGCCACCGACAAGCTCAAGAGGTTAGAAGCTAGTCATTCTTAGTCGTCTTTTAGTCAAAGAGGGCGCCCGGCGCTCAATATGTCTTGACGTTTGCTCACTTCTGATCGCTGTCTAATACTACCCTCTGATATATAGATCTAAGTGAGCTGTGTCTGTCAGGAAAGTGGCTTGCCTTGCTTGTTCCGTTCTCTCTCGTACTTTTAATCATCACTATTCTTGCATCCTACCCGGTATATTGTCGTACTGGGAAAGAGGGTAGTCCAGCTGATTCTGTTTTCGCTCCAACGCGCCAACGCCCCCGAGTGCTTCAACGACCTTGCGTGTCTGTTAGCCACGTAAAATAGAGACAATATAGAGCATACTGTCGTTATTAGACTATCATTTCCTGGCTTATCCGCACTACTCTCCCACCACATGCAACCTCCAAGCCCTTTGAGCCTAATGTATTCCGCTTTCCACTTTGCAACCAGAGGACTATCGTAGCTGATAAAGGTCCGCTCCTGAGTCGTAGGTGTAGCTTGCTATTATGCTGTCGTCTGTGTGTTCTTCGGCTCCTGGCCGCGGCAGAGCCTTGTAGTCCCAGACGCCATCCTCCCAGCTGCCGTCCCCTATGCCGGAAAAGGGTTTACCAGGGCGAATTGTATTTGTGAATGCCCGACCATAAAGAGGCATACCCAGTACAATTTTGCTTGCTATGACTCCGCGGTTAAGGTAATTCTCGACAGCCCCTTCGGTATTGAACGGCGTGGACTGCTGGTTAGAGCTGCTCTTGAATATATTTGCCTGATGTCCAGTGTATTCCGAAAATGTACCCCCTGCATAATCGTAAGCCATAAGATTCCAGAAGTCCAAATAGGGGTCCATGTCTTCAATATGGAAAGTACTGATCTTTTGCGGATCTAGTTACGAGTTAGGAAACGCTCCCTGCTATCTATGCCATATCATTTCGGAATACGTCTTGTCACCTACCAGCCGGGGACGCCACTGTAAGAAGGAACTTTTTCCCAGCCGCATGCTTCACGCCATAATTGTCAAGGGCCTGGCTAGAATTAAACCGGGAGCGTGGCAGGAAAAAGGAGGAGAAACGTACGACCCTTAGCTCTCGTAAAAGGAGAGCAAAACCACTCGCCTCTCCATCATTTTCAGGATACTACAGTGGAATCGTTCCATTAGTCCACGTAACGCGGAGCGAAGAGACTGTTGTAACTTGCTTCCCAATCGATATCTAGCCCGTCCAGCCCCAGGTCCTGAAGCAGCTTCACGGAACTCTGAGCGAATGTTTTCCGCCCTGCATCTGTGGCGGCTGGTCAAGAAAAATTTGGAGAATATGTCCATCCCCCAATGGATAGAAGCATTTTAAGATTCCGGTTTCTTTTCTTCAACAAATACAGTTGTTCCAAGCATCCATAAACGTTGTTACCTGCTTCAGACCAGGAATCACCGGGGTAATGCTTCTCCACGTCTGCATAGGTATCAGAAAGATACACATCTCCAGTATCATTCCGTACATTTGCGAATGCATAGAGGACATGAGTAAGCCTCTCAACAGGAAGGTCTTGCGGATCAAACTTGCGGCCATAAATTCCCTAGGTGGATAGTTAGTCAGTTTCCTGCTATGCGTCGTTCGCATTATCTCTAAGTTGTCTTGCTCTTGCCCAGTTGACGAAGTAGGCAACGGATTTATAATTAGGGCTTGGGCTGGCTGCCGTGTCGTTTCTTGAAAACGTGGAGCTACGCCCACCTGCAGCATTTGCAAGACAAATACTGCTCAGAAAGAATAAGATCCCAGAGGAATAGAGAACAAAGGCTGAGACTGCCACAGAGCACTGCAGTACGTTCAGCAGGTGTGCTCAAATATTTCATTTTCCAATACTTACATCCCAACCGTAGCTTTGAGCGTCGTGGCCCTTGAACTGAGCACCTATTTTGTTGAACAGACAGCAAGGAGCAAATGATGCACAAAGACCTATGGGATAAACTAGTTGGTGTATGCTGTGTGCCAGGGCAAGGGTAAACTTACACACGTCGCAGGAAGAGGAGCAGTCACAGACTCCCCGTTGCCACGAAACGTTTCCTTGAGCCATCGTGGAGCGTTGTAGAAGGTCCCTGGACTGTGAGTGGGGGAGTGCTCACTGGAGAGTTTTCAGGGATAAGCCCTTCATATATGGCACCTCCAAAAGCTGAATCTCTAAAAGAACGGAGTTTGTTTCCTACTGTCCTCTCCTGACATGATCCAAATTCATACTGGAAGCGAAGATAATCGTTTCGGACTGAAACGCATATTATTCTAGTTATTTATACTCGTCTCTCGTGCGAATTCACAGGTCCACCAATCATCTACCATCGATATTCATTCATGTTGTTGATCACAAGTTCCTCTAACAAATTAGCTTTGTCACCTGCACGGATAGGACGTTCGAGGTTCAACCGAAAGCTGCCATTATCAGCCGCCAACCGTAGCTCCACAGCATTATCGCGCCCGCGGTCATACCATTGGAATGTAGAGTGCGGCAAAGATGTGCTAATTTGGATAAAATTATACATACTATATCAGTGGCATGGTAAAGTCATATTATATTTAAGATTACTTTAGGGTCAGATATACTACAGCTGCGACTATAAGCAGTCTCTTTGAAAGCAGCAGATATTTTGCAATAAGCTATTATCACAAAGTCAATATACTCTATATTAAAATAGCGGG
>NW_027137472.1:16538-71149 GCF_001889945.1 Aspergillus brasiliensis CBS 101740
CCCTGTAATGGTCAACTTGAATTATAACTATATTTATACTATACTGGTTGATCGCCTTCAGTGTTAGTACATAGTACAAGTATAAGTCTCTATAAGATATTAAATATTATAATACTTATTTGCCATTCCTCTTATATTAATCAAACTATTATTCTCTGCTGTAGATAGTTTACAGTTACAACCATCATTCCAACTAGCTACGCACCGATAACCCAGTAAGGCAAGATGTAATTTGGGAGGGATGTATAGCACCTCATTCTACGTGGGCCAGACAGTTGATCATTAGTTGATCACAGTGGACCACGCTTCACTGAAATTCTCTTCTCGGTTAGCTGAGTCCAGCTAGATCCAGAAAAGTGGGGAGGGGGCTTTCTGGGGCTTGCTTGGTGGTCAACATAAGTGGGGTTGAAAGGGCCGGTCACAGTCTCAGTTCAACGTTGGATTATCTGGTCCTTCGGTGCAGTATTGAGCGAAACCAACAGCACTCCACCATCAGAGAACCTTGCGAAGTTGAGCACCGACCACACCGCCTTTCCATCCCGGCGGTGGAGGTTCTCTGCGGGTTGGACATCTATCTTCGGCTGTCTTTCAGCATTGAATCATATTTACAATTATGGTAAGGCGCATAGTGACAGCATGTGAACTGATATGATTGAATTATCTGGGATCGTTTCTGATCGTTGCTCTAACAAGTACAGCAGATCGACACCCATCTTCGGGTGAGGGGGTATAACGTGTTGTGCAACGAACTTCTGGATGGTACTTTCAGAGCTCAAACGAACAGAATCGTGACCTTCAATTGCCTGGCACTCATTCGGGCCACCGCCTGTTTTGACATATTTATCCTTTGCCTACTCAGAGATTCTATAGCTTGAGCATCGATCTTCTCAATACCCAGATAAAATTCATAGAGTGGAAGGTGTATGGTTCGATGACATGCTCTCCGTACCTCCAAAAGTGAGAGTGATATCATTACGTGCGTGTCTAATGTGTAAATATGATTAGTTCTCTATGTGAACTTTCAATCAACATGGGATTTCCAATATGGCTTTGAATTTCCGACCTTGACATATCCATATGTGCTCACCAAAGACTGTTGAAAAGTTCTGTGTGACTTTATTACCGGAAGTTCCACGATGATGCATGGCAACCCGGACGTCAAGTTATGTAGAGTAGAATACCCCGTCAATTGGCACAGGTTTGGGCGGATACACATGGGATGCAGACATTAACAACGGTCATGGAGCCTCTAATGACTCATGATCATCCGCAGTGTTTAGTCCAAGAAATGAAAAACAAAATGGTCGAAGTATATGGAGGGCGCATCTGCTATGTACGCCTATCATATAGCTCGATACAAAGAAATAGTCACTGTGCTATCACCGCCTCCTCCCGAGCAATAACACCCATACGGCGGCTCAAATTATCAAAGTATTGAGGAGCCAATCCTGAAGGGAATCTTAGGTCCCAAAGTTACAAGAATTAAGATGGTACATCCAACTATCCCCGGGGCTGAGGAGTTTCACTATCAGATCTGGCCGGAGGACAAAACTGACTCCTGACATGAAAGTTTCGGGCATCCTGATCCAGCTACACACTGGCGACATGTACGACAGTCTCGTCATTTCTCTACCATGGTATGACTTACAACTTAGTACAGCGACTGGTACCTGGAGGCCCCTGGAGTGTTTGCCGAAAGCGACTTAACAAGTTCCGTGATTAGTATCTCGCAGAACGTCGAAGAGAGAAAATTAGCAACACTTTTGCAATCGAGTATACAACCTCCGAATTACCTATATCAGAGTTACTTGGGTTCCTCGATTGCATGTTCCCAAACAATGACACGACTCGTGCCCGAAGAATGCGCATCACTTCATGGCATTACCTTGGTTAACAATGCAGCCGCTGGTGCTTTAACCGTTTTTGTAGTTTTTGTGAAGCGTCTTACAATTTCTTTGTGATATCACTTTCGACCCTTCACTGTGGAAGCAGCCCTGTGTCTCATTTTGTTGCAACTATGACTTTAATGAACTGGGCTGCATTGAATGGCCGGTGCTATCTGAAAATGGAGATCTACATCCGCGGGTATGGTGTTCTTTTACTCTTATCAGATATGTAATTGGCCAATAGAGGTAGTAAGCCAATATAATTAGTGAGTATATAGTCAAGTACCTGGCATTGAAAGTCCTCGGCCTATGCCTACCCTTGCCCGGTGAAATGCAGATGGCGAAAAACTTAGATGTGCATTTCATTGACCTCAGGTTCGCCCCAACAACGGTACAGGTATCATTCCCGTTTCTGGTCCTCCCGAGTACTGCAGCAATCAGATCTATATCTGCTTAGTATATTTCTCCCCGATTATGTCCGCGGGAAGAAATCCGATTTGAGGAGCACTATCGGCCTCCGCATATGATTTACGTGTCCAGAACCCTGCGGAACGTAAAACCTTGGCATGGGTACTTTCACGAATACCGTTGCTCCTGTAGATCATTTGATTTCAGTAGGTAAAGCGACAATAAGTGCGAGAGGTAGCTTACCGGCAATAATCGTGCTGTTCGCCGACCCATAAGCTGATTTTCCCAAGTAGATGCATAAGCATCAGATAGACCGGTATAGGCCATGATCCATGGAAGTGGCCGACAGAAATAAGAGCAGCCCCTAAAACAGACTCGGCGTACACAAAGGGAGAGTTAACATTTTTGACGAAATCTCTCGAAGGGCCCATTGTTCCCAAAATGAATATCAATGCACGCGTGTACACGAATCCATGGAGGGGCATCATGCTAGAATGGTAATGAACGGGATTTTGCGTGCAGTAGGCACGTATAGCCAGTATGGGTCGCATTATTGATCCGGCCTGGTACGCTGGTCCTATTATTTAGATCAGTCATCCTGCCTCGAAGTTAAATTGCAGCGCTACCCGCTCGCATCACATACGTGTGTGAGGAGGGTAGCCGTTGGGGAGGTCTTTAAATAAAGCTAGGGATGTCACTGAATGCACACAGCATGCTGTAACCGCCGCTATTGAGCAATTAAAGTTTCCATAATAGAAGATCACTTCAAGTGCACCTGACAGGATATGCCACAGAAGCGCTAGCATATGTTAACTTTGAGATATCTCTCCGGATACTCTTTGGCTTACCTTGATGGCGGGGCCGATATACTATTTCTTTATTCAGCCCATGGTAAAGAAGAAAAACTCCGTACAGGCCCAGGATGATAGTGTCATACTGATTTGTTTGAACGTGCTCACTCATCGTTGCGAACCATCTGGATAGAGATCGACAGAGAGAGGTTGGCTTTTATATAGTGCGCGAGTAACGTGTATTTCTATGTTGAAGGCCTAACGCCCAATATTGTTTGCCTTACTAAGTACGTTACCTGACAGTAGTAACTAGGTCACCTGCCACGGCGAGACAGTGAAAGGCACGTGTTGATCGTTCGCTATAATCTCTCTCAGTTCAACCTGATAGAAGGTCTTGGCTCTCTCTATCAATGAACGGGTTTGTGCTACTTGACGAGATCGGACATCGATATTATGGCCCACGGTGGCCCTGGTGTCAACGTGCAATATGGGGTCTACTATATTTTAGAGGTATTGCCATGCAAAGCATGCCGATTGGTAGATAGTGTCAAGACTAGTCCGATTCACGGGACAACATCTCTATTCCATAGCCAACGAAATGCGTTAGTTATAGTTCAACTGATATAAACATCAGCTGTATTGGATCTTCGCACAAAACATTTCATTGGCCAGGTCATTAATTGAGCACTAGAGCCCGCCAAAAGGTCAGATCCAGTGCACGTAGTTACACCACCGTAGGCTCGTCTGCAACTCTTCTTGATGAAAATGCTTAGCAGGAAATCTATGAACCCAATACTATCAATTGCAACACTTTTCATTCGCTTGTTATAACCCACGCCGCTGGAGATACACCAGTCCAGCACCTGTCAGCTGACAATGTGCTTGCGTGTGGACGTGGACCTGGGCGTGATATTGGCTCCGGGAAAGATGCATGGAGGGTTGACATATAGATAGGTAGCTACATAGCCCCAAGAGACAAGACATCTTCCGTCTGAATTTATTTTGTGTTACTGTGGTTGAGTTTACGTTAACCATGTCCACGGCCGTCTTGTCTACACCAGAAGAGCCAACTCGGTACCCAGACGCTCCTTCAACGTGGGATAATGCTCTAGGCCACATATTCATGTGCTTTGGCTGGCCTTCATCTGCTGGAGGACCACCTCCAGCATCGTACCATGACCTCGAGGAAAAGTCCCAGTTCGCGAACCAGACATTTATTGGGGGCTTACAGGTCTGTGTTATTGTCCACTACCTGGAAAGCCCAATCGGTTGGTAACTTTTAGTCACAGGTAATGAGTCACACTACTGACTCTCGGAAATATAAAGGCACATATGATGAGCTTCTATGGATTCCTGGAGCTTTTCAGAATCCTTGGTCAGGGAACAATCCAGATCTACAAAATTCTGCAGGAGCGAGGTGTCCAAAATATCATCCCATGGGGCTCTCTGAATTACGACGCGTATCGTACATGCGTGCGCGGGATCAAATATTCATCAATCAGGACTGCTAATGCTATGACTCGCTCCATCGACGAGAAAAAATTTGCCATTCTCTCCGGAGGAACCTTTTGCAGAGTTGTGCGCAGTTAGAGAAATGAAATTCTCTAGACGGAATAACCATCAGCGTTGGAAACCGATCAAGAAAACCTCCCATGTTCTATGAATTAAGGGTACCCAAGTCTTCCGATGACAATCTCTTCACGTCCTGACATACATTTGCAACGCTCTTAGTTTCTTCTCGGTGTCAGATAAGATAGCAGAGAGGTGTTAAATTTGGCTATGGGTCTTCTTACCGTAGTAATCAAATATAGTCCGCCTTCACCCTACCATCTTGTCCTCCTCTAGCACTAAAATCTACATGTATAGCTAGCATCTGACGTAGCGCGCTCGATCATGTCCAAAAAAAAAAAAAGGAGACTGAACATCTTGGCTGTGGTACAAAACAGCCTTAAAAGGGGGCAGGTAGATGGTCGGCTTGGTACTTGGTTGGTAGTCACAGCCAGTTCAAACGCCGACGACACGGAGCCGCCAAATGTGCGCCAAGTTGCATTGGTGTTCTGATAAAGCTTGAAGATGTAGACTATCCAAAGAATAGGGCATGCAGACAATCGACAGCGCCCCTTTCAAGTATTCCCCATGACAACAATGAAGAATGTTCTGGCGTTGCGAGCACCATACTACAGTCGTCAAATCCCAGTCGGGACGTGCGAGTAGAAGCGAGTCCTTCTAGAAATATCTGGTAAGGCTGGAATGGTCAACGTAAAAGGGACAACGGGCGACGGCATTCATTATCCGCGACTGAACAACAGGGGGTATTGGTTGTGGGTAAAGGACGCCAAAATTCGGATTGAAGGGGCTCAGGTACGATCAAAAGAGTGATCCAAGATAGAAGATATTCACTGTACTGTATCAACAAGCTTAGACCTCCATTTGCAGCTCACGGCAGAGAACCTGTCAGTCTTAAAAGACCGCTATTCTGTTTTTGAACGGAAGCCCAATCCACAATGTCAGGTTGCTCCAGACGTTGTTTCCTCAAGGCCTTCGCCGCAGTCGTAGAAGGGTGTCTGCAAAGATCACGTTTGTCCGATGAGAGACTTCGAGACGCCGAGGCTGAGTAGATACCATGGTCCTTGACTTTTACAGTACATGCTAGGCGACGTAGACTGACTCCAATTGACAGGGCATAGAGTACTGTCTTATCATTGACACCTATGGTCGCTCCAATTATATGCAACGAAGGACACAGCAACTGCAGCCACTATGCATGTTAGGCAACCACCTTGCTAACTACGACTTTCAGGTGTGGCCCACGATACTCTCGCAGAAAACAATGCTGTCACATACAGTCATGTATGAGGGTCATCGCTAATCAGCTTCATGAGATGTGACGGAACCATGTTGGTTTCCGAGGGGAGACTAAGTCAAGGTGACCACTTGCGAATCGTATCTATCTTCGAAGCTGTATTAGCTGTAAGCTGTTCTCTACGTCAAAATCCGTCATGATGCCTTAGTGTATAGACAGCTAATATCAAACGGAAAGCGCCAACTATAGGCGCACTTTGTAACTGAAGTACTCAATTAGGTACCTCGTTACTTATATGCTGACAATGCTATCAGATTCCTCCGATTGATCATGTCCCATGTGCGGGCCTGCTTCAGAGTTTAACTCATACCTATCCTTAAAGCCAACTAACAGCCCTTGGATGACAAATCTTCCCAGTTTAGTTACTTCAGTCTCCTCTCCCTTCAGCCAGACTTTTAACCCCGTAAAGTCTCACACTCAAGAAGCCAGAGAAACGTCCTTCCTCATAATCTAAGCTGCGCATCTGAGACCCAGTGGCTGCCACCAGCACAGCGGTAACCGCCAGTTTGTTTTATCCAGCGGTAGCCCATGACACAGACTCCCATTTCCCGCAATTTTGCCTGCGCTTGCTGCTCTCGGCGGCGATTTCGTTCCACCTGCTCTCTCTGTTTGCGGATTTTTTCCAGTTCCTCTTCCCGTGCCCTTCTTTCTAGCTCGCGTTGCAGGCGGGTTTGTTCATGGCGGGCCCCAGTCTCATGGTCACTTCGCCGTGCTTCTTCCACTTCCCGAACCACAATGTCCTCGTCTTCCTTCGCTTTCCGAAGAGCCTTTGCCTGCTTCTCTTCGCCCGCTCTCAAATCCAGATATTCCTTTTCTCGAGCTTCAGCAGCGGCCTTGTCCTGCTGGAGTTGGCTCCACACTTCATCCGTGACTTCAGTATCTCGCGGACCAGTATCTGTAGGTGGGAGGCCGGAGAGTGAACGATTTTTTGCATCCGATTTATTGCTCGTTGCCATTTCCGTATTCGAGGAGCTATGGCTATTGACTCGAACAGGCAAACTGAGAGATGTTGCCTCAGCTTTATCCTGCGACGGTAGATGGTGCGTGCGCTGACATTGTTCTCTCTTCAAGCGTTCGGTCACCATTTGATCCAAACATTGGAGTACAGCCGTTTCAGTAATAACAAAGCAATTCCGATCGGTACCTTGGAGAACCTTTCTGAAAATGTCCTTGGCAAGGATATCGATGTCACGTGCATTTGCCCAGCTGGCGGTCCTGGAGAGTAGATTGAAATGTTGACTCAGATCTCTACGGAAATCGTCTCGTGGGTGCTCAAGAACACCAAGATCAAATTCCACATTCGACTTATCTTGCATATCCTTTTTGCGCTTCTGGAACAAAGATGTGAGGAGAGCGATGCAATCAGGAGCAGATAAGGAGTTGAACTGTAATGACTCTGGGAAGCGGCTAGTAAGTCCTGGATTAATCGCCATTAAGCGGTTGATGTCGGCATCGTAACCGGCGAGAATAATAATCAGTCTTTGCGCAAATTGGGGCTTTGTTATGCGGTCCACCATCTCGTCCATGGCCTGTTGCCCAAATTGTCCATCGGCAAGCCGATATGCCTCGTCAATGAACAGAACCTTACCAAGCGCACGTTCAAGGGTTTTTTGCGTCTTCGGACCAGTCCGCCCTACGTATTGTCCAACCAAATCTGTAGTTGAGACCTCAACGACATCTGCCGAAGCCAGCAATCCCATATCGTAGTATATTTGCCCCATTTTTCTTGCCGTACTGGTTTTCCCCGTACCTATTGGAGACCAATATCAGAATCCTCTTTTGAACACTGCTTGACCCGATGAGATCCTTACCTGGAGGACCACGGAAAAGAAAGTTAAAAGGCACTTCCTTGCGAGGATCACATTCCAACTGTGTCATCTTCCTCACAATTTCCCTGTAACCTTCTAGCTTCGCAATAATCTCGTCACATCCTACCACACCCTCAAATAACCTTGCCACATTCTTGTCATCTCTCTCCCTACGGTCGAAGTCTTCGTCAAAATCTTCGGCATCCAAGGTAGAGTGCAGCGGACCTGCCACATGCCGCATACAAGAGATCCGTCTCTGATGCCGCATTTTTGCGGAGTTGAGCAGAATGTCGACCTCCCCTGCATTTCCGAAATTAGGCCGATTCCGTGCTCGTTCTAACATCTCCAAGGCTACCCTTTGACCACGTTCAGTGACATTGAACCCTTGCTCTTTCAACTTCATGGTAAGGATCTGGTCCAATTCCTCCTTGGTAAAGTCCTGAAATTCCAACGCCTGATCTAGCGGGAACCGTCGACTGAGGCCTGGATTGACGTTCTGAAACATCTGTTGCATCTGTTCCCGGTAACCCAAAAGCAGAACACATCGATCTTCGCCGGCCGTGCTCTGCACCTCCGCCACGATAGTGTCCACCACG
Source organism: Aspergillus brasiliensis CBS 101740 (assembly GCF_001889945.1). Lineage (NCBI taxonomy): Eukaryota > Fungi > Ascomycota > Eurotiomycetes > Eurotiales > Aspergillaceae > Aspergillus > Aspergillus brasiliensis. The sequence goes on from NW_027137472.1 coordinate 24,891, forward strand.
GCACTCCGGTATTGGTCACTTTTCGCGCCAGTACCGTCCGAAGTGCCCCCTGCAAAGAGACCATAGGCTTCATCGATGACCAAAACTTTACCTAAAGTAGACGCAAGTATGCCTTTAGTGTTCTTCTCAGACTCGCCAATCACGCTGCCAACAAAATCCGAAGGATTCTTTACCACCACTAGCGAGCTTGTCAGAGATGGCAAATGTAGCCACATATGACTTATTCACATACCTTCGCCGTTAGATAACATCCCAATATCGACCAATATTTGACCGTAAAGTTTCGCAACTGTTGTTTTACCAGTCCCAGGTGACCCCAGGAAGACCCTGTTCAGTGTAAACTCGACTGGGGGCAGTTCTTGCAATTCACGTTGGTAGTTGTACTGGATACTGTCCAGCAGTGACTGGACAGTCGTCTTCACTGACCCCAAACCAATCATGCTTTTCAGTTTTTGCCACGCAGACGAACTCTCCAGCGCCCGAGATGGCTCGGGCCCTATGAGATCCTCCTTCGTCAACAAAAAGTCATCTGATTGACCAACCCGGTTTAGCCTTTCCCATTTGAGTCTTTCGGACTGTCGCTCTGCAATTCTGGCCCTGATATTTTCAATCGCCCTTGCATTGGCAAACCCCTCGCGGCCACGGCCTCGTCCAACACGACGTGCGACGATGCGACTGTACAGTCCGCTCGGGCCATCCTCAACTTTCATTTGATTTTTATAGTGCTTCTTGATACTGTAATCAAAAATTCTTAATAATTCATCATCGTCATAGTCATTGAACTTGAGTTCATGAGGAAAGCGACTTGGCAACCCCGGATTATGGGAGAAAAATTTCTCCATCGGCTGCTGGTATCCGGCAAGAATGAACACAATCTTCCCTGTGAGATTCTCAACCTCTGCCAGGAGGAAATCTAGGACCTGTGTTCCTCCAAAGCTGCTTCCCTGCGCAAGTTGATATGCCTCGTCAATAAACAATGCGCCTCCACCGGTGTTCAGAATCTTTTCGAGGGTCTTCTGGCACCCTGAGACACCATCGTTTGCCAGCCTCGAACCGGTTGTCTCAATGAATGTATCGCCTGGGATAATTCCTACGGAGGCCAGGAAGCGAGCATAAAGTCGTGCCACTGTCGTCTTTCCTGTGCCGGGGTTTCCGAGCAAGACAGACCCGAACCTTTCGGTTTGGAGATCAACCCCCTGCCTAAAACACACATCGACCTTGGCCTTGAAAGTTAGGAATTTTTCCTTGATGGATTCAAGTCCGATCATTTCCATCAGCGTGTCAATTTCCCGGCTTTGAGCATTGAGAAACGTTTTCTGGTACTCCCAATCATCCTTCGCAGCTGATGATGTCGTCGCAGACTTGCTCTGGCGACCTGTAACTCGACAGCTGTTTTGAGGGACCCGTTCACCGGCGACTGAGTTGGTACTTGTGTCACTGATGCCTTTTGTTGCCACGGTGGTAGGAGCTGTCCGAATAGCTGGGTCCTGTCTCTTTGGGATGTTCTTGAGATGATGTACTTCATCCCAGTGCTCACGAAGGACTCTCATCCGCTCGTCCTCTTCAGACTGATCCCGTTGCAGACACCTCAAATACGCGATTTCATCCTGGGCTTCAGCAAGATGACGGGTGTATTCCTTTTGCCTTCTCTCTCTCTCTGCTTCAAGCTTGAGGTTCCGTTGCCGTTTGCGTTCTTTCGCCCGATCTTCCTCATTACAAAACCGACACGCCCCTTTGACCTGCGCGCAAGCCTGGGAACTGCAATGTCCACGCGAACAGGTCCATTCAACGATCCTGGTACAGTTCATCTTGGAATGGTCGACCAGCTGATGGCATCTTGACGGACATTCGTGGATCCCACACCCCAGCTTGACACCACTGAAATATGAAGTCAGCGTTAAAAGTAAGAATACCTTCAAATACCAAGTAATCATCACGGGGGAAGGTACCATGGTGCTGGGCAGCCGCCATCCGGACATTCACTTTCGAATTCATCCTTTGTTTTTAAAATAGCGGTCTTCAGGGGATGTTGTTCACACTTAACAGGTAATCCATCATAAAGGTGGCCGTTGGATTTCAGATGATCCATAAATGGCCTCCAGGTCTTTTCTCCCTTTCGACTTGAGACAAATGTCTTCGCGTTTCCCACAATTATCAAAACGTTTCGTGCCCGTGACAACAGGACAGTCAAACGTTGAGGAGCCGCCATAAACCCAATGTCACCGGTTTTATTACTTCGGGTTAGAGATGCGATGACAATCTCACATTCTTCACCTTGATAATTATCTAATGCCTTGATTAGAAAGTCAACCTCGAAAGTCTCGCCTGCATCCTACTTGCCTATCGTTGATAGCTTAATCCGCCGCTTTGAATGATTGGCCCCCGCTTGCGAGAGGAGGCCCGCCTTGACTAGGTCATATGAATCAAGGTCGTTCAGGACTGGGTCATTTTGTTTACTTAACATCTCTCGTAGCAGATGCAGCTGTCCCAGGTAAGGAGTCAAGACAACCAGCTTGTCGGTTCCATAACCCTGTTGGCCGAGGTACTTCACAACCTGTAATACAATCTCTGCTTCAAACGCATTCTTCTTGCTTTGCTTGGATCCTTCATCCCGTTTATCGGATAATTCCGCGAAACTGACTTCGGGGTGTTCATGCTGGAAGAAGATCACGCGGTCCTGCAGTCCTCGCGGTCGGGGCCGGCTCAAAGTCTTTCGATCGTCTTCCAGGTTGGGATAGGTGAGACGTCGAACAAGCGTTGAGATTTCCGGACACATTCGGTGCTGTTTTAGTAAAGTTGTATGCGGATACCCGACATGGATCAGCCTTTCAAAAAGTGAAACGTTAAGATTGTACCCATCGCCTTTCTCGATACTCAATGCGTATTCGTTTATCTTGGGCCGGAGCTGCAGATGATCCCCGATCAACACCAACTGCCTTGTCTCTGGGGCCAATGCCGCAAGGACATGTGATTCGAGGATTTCGCCTGCTTCCTCAAGGAGGACGATTCCTGGAGAGACATTGCGAATGACCTTTGAATATTTAGCCGAGGCTGTAGTTGTGCAGCCGATAATGCGTTTGGATCGTAGAATATCCCTCGTCTTCTCGCCCAAAAGGCTCTCTAATCGACTGCAGCATTTGTTGAACTGCGCGGCATGGGTTTTCACAGTCGTGATCTGTTCGTCCAGTATTGCATGTTCCCAGACGCGGTGTTTCTCATTCCTCGCTTCCTTGCTCATTTCCCAAACACTGCGGCTGGCTTCAGGGAGGCGGTCCGCGAACACCCCGGCATCCATGCCTTTGACCCATCGCGCGTATAAATAATCTTTTCCAATTGCATGGCCTCCACTGCCAACTACCGTCATGCCATCTTCATCCTCTGGCGCCACAAGAGCATCGTATATTTCCGGTTCCTCAAATTCCAGATAGTCCATGACAATATGCGGAGTGATAACCAGGTTTTGGTAGTCTGTAAATGCGGTATGCAGTGCCTCCTTATCTGCATACGCATCGCTTCTCAGTCTGTTTAGAATGTTCCATGATTCTTTTGACCTCTTATATGACGATCGCTGTTCAAACAAGCTGAGCGGCTGTGTCCGCGCTGTTGACTTTGAACCGATCCTAACGATGCCTGAAGGATCAATACCGACATCCAAAAGGTCCTCCAAAAACTGATCGAGAGCATGATTGGTGTAGCACATGACAAGAATCTTCTCCTTTGTATGGTCATGGAGGACTTTCGTCAGGAGGGCGCCGATGAATGATTTCCCAGTGCCTGTAAGCAACAGCATTATTCAATCTGGGTAGAACAAGAAGCCTTCGCGCCTACATACCTGGAGGACCTTGTATAAGGCTGACTCTCTGAGTCAACCCCGCAAGCAGTGACTCGAGCTGTGAGGTATCTAGTCTCACCGGCTTTGAGATTCCCAGAACGCTTTGCATATCGCCATTGCCATGCTCGTTAATTGCATTGACCACATTCAGAGAAACAATTTTTGATTCGTTCACGGACTGCCCTTCCTGTTGCAGGAATAATTCCTTCGTCAAGGGAAGGTCCACCGTCTCTTGAAGGCATTTCAAAATGGGCTCGTAGGCGAACATGGGTGTGTCCACAAGAACGAAATGTACGTCGCTGTATAGCTTGAGATATAATAGCGTTTTCTTAAAGGCTTCATCTCCAGCAATCCGGAGCATAACTATCGGTGGCTCAGCGACAAGAGCATCTTCATCTCTTTCTATGGTAGCGAAGGCCACGATTTCGGCTCCCCGGGTCAAGCACCCGAAGGCTTGGTGCTTCACAAAATTTCGGTTTTCCTTCACATACGATACGCGTTTCTCCTTTGAAAGTTGGCTGATGTTCTCGAGACCAGACTTACAGCTCACTCCCAGGCAGCATGTATGAAGTCGTATGTCATTGTCTCTGCCGCAGGAGAGCCGAGCAACAGAAAGATGTCTTAGGCGGAACGTCAATTTTCGTCCCTTTTTCCTCCCGTTTGCAATCTGGACATCCTCCCGTAGTTCGGAAAGCATGTCCTCTCTCAAAAGCCGAAATTGATTATCAAGGAAAGCCGTTACCCGCTGGTGACCTTGGAGTTCCCCAATATCCTCGGCGCGACGAAAGAATGGTCTTCCCGTACAGCTAAACTCATCGGAGGTTGGAAGGATGGCAATCTTTCGGAAATCAGGAAAATCGTTATCATGACGGCCTCCCGCTGTGAATGCGGACGAGTCGATCGTGCCCCCAGAACACTTCATTTGCAGAAAATGGTTCAGCTTGTGTCCGAGTCCACGCAGCTCGATAGAAGGAGAGAGAAGCAGTGACCCGTCGTTCACCATCGTCTGCGCGTCTGCAATAACATCCACTCCGCAGGAGCTCGGTAAAGAGAGTAATTCCGTCATCATCCATGTCAGCGCGTAAATTGCATTGTCGTCCAGCGTTCGGGATGCGAACGCTTCCATCCAGGCATTCCAAAGGGTACGCGGCTCAAGGAAGATGAGGAGGATTCGCTCGAGAAATTGCCCGTTGCAGAGGTTTTTGATTCCCGGATCGCTCAAGTATTGTAATAACTTTGCCGTGTACTGGTTAATGAAGTCAGCCGTTGTGCTAAATCGCAGTCCCTTCTGAAGGGCAGTCAACGCGCTGGGGCTGGCCATGAGACGTTCAACAGCAACGGAATGGTCAATTTGGGCTAAAATTGCCTCGACAAATCTCTTGAAGTCATTCACATTCTGGACCGACTGCTTTCCTGCGATAACATCCTGAAGATACTTCTTCTGGCGATCCGACCTGGTTCTAACCGCAGACATGTTGTAATCCTTCTTGTGAGTGTGGGGGCTAAAGCTTTGAAAGTCGACTTATGACTGACTATCATATGGGACAGAGCTTTCCTTGCAAATTCAGGATATTCCAACCAGGCATGTGCATATATATGTTCTCTTTGGGGTGGGCGGGGTGAGACACCGCTAAAGCTGGCTGACCTTGCACGGACTTGGTACACGAATTGCAAGGTGTATACCTGAGCACCCAAGTAAGGTCTTCCATGGAAGGGGCTGGCTTGGCAGCAGATGGCAAACTTGCATATTATGCCACGTCAACAAGGATGCCTATGCTGGTCCCCACGAAGGGTTCGCAAGGGGGTGTTACATGACTACGAAAACACGGGAGGGAGCAATGCCCTGTTCTTTAATTACCATCGAGTTTCCATCAGAATAGACACCTCGTGGCTGCAACTCGAGGCTCCTAGACTACCCTCGACGATATCTGAACGCATTTTGGCATCTTAAGGCCATCGGCTCATATTCTAACAATGTCCCCAGTTACTTCCCATGGACGCAATAGAGGCTGTGCAGATGGTTATGGAAGGAACAGTACGCCATGGAGTCGAAAGCAAAGAGTACAGCAGGCTCCTCCTCCGCCACGTGGCGAGGTTCTTGCAACTATTTATCTAAGTGACCTTCAAGCGGAGAAGCAGAATATAACCTCCCAGATAACTGACAGCCAATTCCTGGCGTCGTACAACTGGCTCAGTGGAGGAGGGCCTCATATTCTCATACCTGGTAAGAAAGCACATCCTCAAAAGCTTCCCACAGGGAAAGGATATATCCCCGCTAATCAGGCATGGCTGAATAGGTGAGCCTCCGAAGTGGGCTCCTCTCTCAAACCCAACTCAGCTCTCAGAGGATTCGGGGTTATACTTTCGAGATCAGAATGCCGCTCGCTATCCTAGCTACCCCATGGAGCCAATGGTTCAAGCCATTCTTGCAAGCAAACCTGGCTTCCTGCTTCAGGACATTGACATTGTCGCATGCGGAAGTACACTCGGGAATTTGTTACGTTTTGTGCGCGGCGAGGGCAAGCCCTTTCGAACCCTCATTGAAGTCATTGGGAGAACAGTCTTCTTCATGAGGAGAGAGAATGCCCATGACGAGGTAATCCCGAACGTATATGGGTACGGTCATACTTTCCCAGAGGCATATACCACGTGGGGTGCGAACGTGAAAGGATCTGAGTCTCACCAAAGAGTGATGAAGTATGACTTTGCTGGTATGAGTTGCTTAGTCCGCTTTGAAGCAGACGGTTATCTACCTTCGGTGACACAGAACCACCACAGCAGTCGCAGCTCAGAAGGGGATCCAGCAGAGGCCGCAGAAGATCTTCTGTCTTCCTTCGAGAATGTTGCTATTTCCAACTTACCTGCAAGTGGTCTGAAAAATCCAGAAACCCTCAAAATATCAGCGGGAGGTGAATGCATCTCTCAGTCGGCCATTTTTGACCTGAAAACCCGCTCCTTTAGAAAGAAGGACGAGGACACACTCGGCCAAGAGTTACCTCGGCTGTGGATCGCACAGGTCCCGTATTTTATTCTTGCCCACCATAAAGCTGGGTTATTTGGTGATATCCAAGTTATCGACGCACGCGAGCGGGTCAGGCATTGGGAGGAAGATCAAAAAGCCACTCTGGCTAGGTTCGCCGACCTGCTGAAGAAGATAGTGTCTTTTGCGCGAAGCTTGGACTGTGGAAGATTTGAGATCACCCGCGAAGACGGTGCGACCGTCTTGGAACTAAGAACGCAGTGCGCAGGCGCTGGCCGGGCGCTACCCCTGCATGTGGCGAATAAATGGGACGAGGAAGTCGCAGGATTCGATGGAAGCTGCTCCGTCGACGGGTTTTGAGATGATGATTATATGGCATTCTGTCGGTTGAAGATTATCTATCGTGTTGACAGTAAAGGTGACAAGGAAAGCACAAATGGCAAGCTCATGTGGATACTGCAAACATTTCAGAATGGGAAGGACAATCCCTTGCAGGGTTAGAAGTATTGGGATACCAATGCAATTCGATCAGCCGAAGCCCCGATTGGTTTGAAGTTATGTTAAACAGTTCAAATGATACATCGGTTACTAGGATACAGTGCATCCCTAAGTTCGTAGCATTCAAAGAAGCAACCCACAATATCCTCATTTTAACTGTACCGAACCAGACCGTTGTACGGTCATGCTCTGCACCGACAAAGTAGGCCATAGTATCGGAAACCGCAGTTTGGATAAATTGATATGAGTTCACGGACTTGGCAATGGATAGTTATAGTGAATTTAGTCTCCATCAACCCGAATTTTATCGCGAATTAGCTCCGAAGAGAAATTATGAATCGCATTTGCATTAAGGTCCAAGAAAAGAACATGACGAAGTAGGAACCAATAATCCAGCAGAAAGTATGTCAAATGTAGAACATCGTGTTTCGCACATTTTGATGGATTTGAACGTCTGACGTCTCTAGCGTCCGTCCAGTGCCGCCTTCGAGCATACTGCCAGAGGGGCTTGGTTCCGCACTTGCATCAAAGACTTCCTTGAGATAACAGCGGACACGCTCACAAACCAAATCAGCGTAGTACGCAGGCGGACAGATACTGACAGCTTTCGTCGCACGACCAAATACATAGCACATATTGTGGGTTAAGTGCTCAAGGAGGTCAGCTGCGTTCTCGAACAGTGGACGCGGTTTCTGTACAGAGAAAATCTCATCCCACACAATATAATAGTGAGCAGGTCGAGCAGTTCCCTGCAATGCAGAGTGAGCCTGAAGATAGAAATCCCAATCTCGCGCTTCAGTCACTCCACGGTCGACCACTGTGCCGTTCTGGGGATTGGATGACCGATCCGCCTGGTCTTCGTGAGTTGAGTAGAAACGAGTGTGGTGCCGTTTCCCAACGATTATGACCGAAAGGCGTGGGGGGCCATTCCGATACATTGGCTCACACGCGGATTTCAAAAGCGGGACTTCTTTCTCCACCACAAGATTGTACTGACCCTCAGAAACTCCGTCACGGTAGACAATTATATTCTCGGGAAGCTGCCCGTTCACAGCAACCCAATGCTTTAATCGGGACCGCAGCATTGTATCAAGGGCGGCGACCATTTCCTGGCGGGATGCCTGGATGCGGATCTCTGCTGGCCATTGACCAAGCCTTTTATCGAGAGAGGCAACCATGCCTGCCACGCTGGGTGCATGCTTTGCAGACCCCGGCGACGGATGGGTGACATCGATGCCGACGATCATCGTTTTGCCATCGGAGATGATTCCCAATTCATCAGTTCCCAACACCTGATTCACGCCACCGAGCTTCAGATTGATTTTCAAGCAGACATTGGCGAGGTACTGGTCATTTTTGTGGAAAAACTTTTCCTCGAGCACACAGACGTTGTGGACACCATTGTGCAAATCGCAAACTCGTTTGACTGAGCTGTATATATCTGTATCTTTGGCGGGAAGAATTGCCAAGACCAAGTCCAGTTTATGTTTACTCATCAATTCTGTGATAGCATCAGTTATGGCTTGATCAAGCTTGGTTGCTTGGTATTTTCCATCATAGTAGGCCCCTGTCACATCCAGTCTCCTTCCATCCATTGCAGGGCTCGCAATAACACCCATGTCGTTTAGTTTTGAGCTCAAAGCAGCCAAGCAGGGCTTTAGGTCGGCTGGCTTTTCGAAGTATACCCTTTCTCTGTCGGACACAAGGTAAATAAATGCCCAGAATGACAATCGGCTAAATGTGGAGAACTTTGCGGACTTCATGTTCCAGCTAGCCGCGAGAGCGTCCACCTTCCTGCGGTCTCTATAAAGCACGGAAGGTGATTGTAAGACCCTCCCTGGGACGGTTATGAGGGTAGGGTCACTATCCAGCCCAAAGTATCGCTGTTGCGAGTGGTTAATATGACCCAACAGTAAAGGAAAGGTAAACTGTACCAACGTCGTATTGAGTTGGGGTGTCAACCCCAGTGCACCAGCACCTTTTGTCGTAATGGATCGAGCATTCTGGGCGGGGTTGCGCACCGCAAATCGGATCATGTTCTGAGTTTGTCTTCTGTTCAGCTTGACTCCCGCGGCCTGGCCAGCTATAACAACGCAGACTTCGACCGGCAAATAGGACGGATCTTGACGTGTGCCAACATTAACTACTGGCACATTGGAATCAACATTGAGCCCGTATCCTGGGTGTGGCGTTAGGACTGGTCTGCTCCGAAACGGGGGATTCGGTAAAACACGTACTTTCCCGGAAGAAATCCTCGACTGTGGTGTACCTTCCGTATTCTTCTGGTCCGGACTTGGCGGGTTTTTTCCCTTTGGATTTTGCCTTACCAATGGTTTTTGGACCAACGCCTTCAAGCCAGAATTGCACTTCCGTGGGCCCAGCACCGTGTTTAGGAACAATTGGAGGGTGAGCTAGAGACTTTCCATCTGCCGGAGAAGCCAAGCCTGTGATCGTTTTGAACCGTGGGATATCTTGGCCTTGGCTATTAACCCGGCGGATATGGGTAACTCGAACTCTCAGCCTTTTCAAGAAAGCTTCCAGCCTGTAGACGCTTGGGGGACCTTCTCGTCGGTATGCAGCCATTACCGTTGATAGCTTTCCTTCCTGATAGCATGCAGCATATTTGACCTGACAATTTATAAGGAATCGTGAGGTAGCAGCGCGAACACTCACAAAAAAGCCCCTGAGAACCTCGAGACCAGCACCCAAATCAAACCGTTCGACAGAGCTCGGATCAATGTTGAAATGTTTGTTTGAACCCAGAGATATTGTTTCTTCGCTAGTTTTTGGATAATAGCCCGTCACAATGTTCAGGGTCTGCAGTACCTCGGGCTTGTAGTGAAACATCGCGCTCGCGTTCGTCGAAGAGAGATAATCAAGGCAAGCAGAAATACTTACTTTCCCAGTGAACGTCACTTTCACGCTGAATACCCTTGCGTTCTGTCGGGAGTGATCATCGTACTCTTCCCTATAATTCACGTCATACACACGTTCATGCTGCTTCTGCAACAGATCCACCCTGGAGATAAGGATGGATTTATAGTCCGACGCAATGCTATTAAGCGTCTGCGCAAAGTGCGAGACCAGCAATAGACGGAAAATCTGTTTCAGCTTGCGCCCCTTGGGTTCTTGGGAGACTTCCACATTGTAGCGAAACAAGTCTTCTTTGGACTTAACCGATAATTGGAAATAATTCGCATAAAGAAGAACTTTGTTTCCTCGAGTTCCATACCCCGGTCGCGTGGGAAGACGACCTCTGTCTTCAGGCTGGGGAGAATTGGCCGCTAGTGCTTTCTGGATAGCATCTTCTTTCTGCTGAATCGTTCGATCAAGTTCTGGGGCCTGAGCTTGCCTGGCGCAATACCCTCTATTAGCTCACAAAGGACACAATAGATTTATCTATCATCCCGTAACAACTGCACGGGTCCAGAAACGCTCACCGGAATATCTCTTTGCCCCGGCCTCGTTCTCCACCTCTATAACCTCTCCCACCTCTAGGGCCAGTGCCTCCACGACAGTGGACGTCATGGTCTCGAAACCCGCCGCCTTGTCCGCCGCGTCCGCGTCCCCAACCACGACCTCGAAGGATTCTACCTCGATCGGACATCAGAGGGTAGACTATTATCTATCGAGTTGTCTTGAAGGGCAATCCAGTGAAAAAATAGAAAGTGGGATTCTGGATTGTGGTAGACTTTAGACGAGGTAAAGGGTGGCACGGGAAAATATATTCGTCGAGCAGGATGACAGAGTAGGGACGTATAACACCACGGCAAATTTATAATCAGATCACGAGTCTCGGAAAGTCCAGAATAGATGGTCGCCACCAAATGCAAATGGCCTATTGACCTATATTTGTGGGTACGGTACTACCAGGTGGCACAAGCTTTCTATTCATTAATACTCCCGTTACATTTACTGTCAAGTGCTGCCTTAGAGCAGAACGGATAAAGAATGCCTTCGTTCGCCATAGTCAGAATTCAAAGTTCTGCCGCAATAGAAGCTGGCCGCCGAGAACTCCGGTCTCGCAGTGTCGCAATTGCCATGTCAGCCCCCGTCACGACGCATTCTTCCTGCGACAAGCAACCTTCAACGCGGTGTAGAACCTCGTCATTCAGAACGACTGAGACGTCGTATAAACTTGCCTTGCTGGCATTCCGTGTAATGTTATACTCGACTCGGCTTGATTTTGCCAAGCGACCCAGAACAGATCTTGGGTGCTCGACCATGACTTCCTCCCGCAATATGCGAGACAAGTAGGGTAGTATTTTGATTCGAGTCAAGAATGCCTCGCATTGCTCGATGCTCCCACACGAATCGATGAACAATGCGCCGATAATACTTTCAGTGATGTCGGAATAGAACTTTTCAGCTCCTAGCTGGGCTAAACTAACCCATGGATACGTATTTCCTGTTGCCAAGCACGCGCAAATCGGCTCACGCAGTTTTTGATATCGCTCTAGACACAACTTCTGGACCGCAGATACATCCGGGTTATCATGCCGCATGAATCTCCAAAGCTCCAGAACGCCCTCTTGAGTTTCCCGAATAAATTCTCCGCTCTGCGATTCGCGAATACGGGTCTGATTGTTTTGTAGCCCGAATTCCATGCATTGAAATGCGAGAAAATGTGCGTTGGCCACCGCCGCCTTTGCTTTCGTCATCTCGTCCTCAGTCAACGGCGGCCTATGCTTGTAAAGTGCATCCGTTATGATCATGTCGAGGATAGCATCACCGAGGAATTCAAGCTTTTGGTACGATCCCGTACTAAGGTCCCTTTGCCATGACGGGTGCGTGAGAGCTTCCCATACAAGGGATCGATCAAGAAACTGGTAGCCTATTAACGTGTCAACCTTCTCTTCCAAGTCTGGTCCCATAATAAAGTCCCGCTGCGAGGGTCGCTGAGGTGCCAGGGAAGGCATTCGGTCCGCGACTTCCGGTATGAACACGTGGATCATCGCCCAAGCAAGCTGCATCCCGCCGTCAACATAAGCTGCCCCTACTAGTGCTTCTAATGTATCTGCAAGGGCTTTTCCAGATACTACACGGTTGCCCGCGGGTGGGCAAGGTTGGTCGGAAACCCTTGGGACAGTCCACTTTCTGCTCGTCATCGGCTCCGTCAATAGAAACGGTCCCAGGCCTGCCTTTAGAGCGGCGTGGGCGAGCGATGCATTGGATACTATCTGGCTTTTTCTCTGTGATAAGTAACCCTCGTGCCACAAAGGGTGATCATGGAACAGTTGGATGCACACAGCGAATTTCAAGACGCCATCGCCGAGATATTCGAGACGTTGATAATTGCTCGTCCATTGAGCCGAAGGAGCCGTAATAGCATCTGCAAGAACTCCAAGGCTAATACAAGGAAGGTGCCCAAGAACGGAACTCCTCAGGCGCGCTGCGATCAGGAGTCTCTGCTGTAGCTGCATCAACGCGGAGAAAAGGAGACTTGCGCGGCTCAATTCCCACGGCAAAAGATCAACGGTGCATAAGCTTGCGGGCACCTGTTTTGCCCGAGACTTCCCACAATCCGGGTTTCCCCTGTCGGATAGCCGTTGGCACAAAGTGCTTTTCAGCAGGAGGTTCCTTCTTCTACGAAAAGGCTCGCAGCAGACCAAAGGTTCGGAACCATCGTCCAGCTGGATCCATCCAATAAAATTGTGGGGCTTATTGTACAGAAGTTCGCATCGGACGAGTCCCTGTGGTTGAGAGGAGGAGGATTCACGGTACCAGTCCAGGCAATTCCGCCATCCTCGATTCTCTACCAACCATGTCTCAAGCTCATCGAGAGGGATATCCGGAGATACCAAGACATTAAGAGCATCGACGGCGTCGTTGCTGGGGACCTTTGTCCTTGTTGACGACAGCAGAACGGATGTAGTCTCACGCATTAGCTGCAGCTCGGCCGGCGATATACTGAAACTCTCCAGGGATTGTAAAGAAACGACGAAGTTCGTTTCACTGTCCCAGAATAGCTCCAAAGGTTCTGTTGCAGGAAACTGAACGGATGTTGTGAGAATCATTCCAAGTTCGGGACGATCTTTCCCATTCTGTGATATGCGCATGCGGCTTCTATGCAGTTCATGACCCGTCGAAACAGCTAGTTGCTTCCACGGGTCGAAGATAGCCTCAAGAGCGATCTTCGACGTCAAAGCGGGTTGATCGCCTGCCGCATCTCGCCAGAGGCGTTCCGGGGTCAAAGGCAGGAAATGATCGTTGACCAGCTTGGCTCGATGCAACGCAACATATGCATGAAATGCGGCATCTTTTCGTGCTGCACGCTCTGTGAGCCACCACTTAGCTCCTGTCGCAACGCGAAGTGACTGGTCTACGCCACTGGGAAGTGTCACTGTGGCTCGGACATGGCCGGCCTCATTTTGCTCGAAGTTGAACGATGGGCGTAGATCAGCATGCGGTTCCAAATTCAGAGTGGAGCAGAAATGGTAAAGGTGAGAAACCGCAGAATCGGCGGTCAGCAATGCCCTGGTTGAATTGTTATCACTACCCCCAGACAATCGCTAAGATTGGAAAATACCAACCCGTTTTGTAGTCTCATACGGAGAAGAACATTCTCCGGAATGTTTTCCAGTGCCGCGATCTCCTCTAACTTCCTCTTGTGGTCCCTGTACAGCCGCATCATTTCGTCTTCGAGTTCCTGCCACCGCTCGATCCCTTTTGTCATGTCGTTATCTGCGATCATGATGACAAACTTTGACTGCTGCTGCCGGGCGCGGCCCCGCCTTTGGATGAAAGATTTGAGATTGTTCGGTTGATCAAAACATACAACCAGATGGCAAGCCGTCATGTCGATGCCTTCCTCCAGGACATCCGTTCCAACTATAAGATTCATCTGGCCCTGTCGGAATTGTTGAAGAACATCATCTGCACCAGGTCCTAGCAGGTCACAAATGCCGCTTTTTCTGTTTCTGTTGTTCGACGAACCTACGCACGATGCACACTGGAAAAGGCCGTGGGTAAGAGGATGGCATCGTATTACAGCCGCCAGTACGTAGGCCGTTGCACGTTCACGGACAAAGATAATTCCCGAGAAATGTTCATGGTGCTCCTCCTTCAAGAAAGCCAGAAGGCGGCAGACCTTTTCTGACACTGTGCTAGAGGAGCCAGGAATAGCAGGGGCCAGCTGAAGAATGGGTCTTACTATCTCTGCTAAATGTGCCTTCGCAGGGTCAGCCCATAAAGAATCGGTCATTCCGGCTCTTCCGACAAGTCTTTTAACTGATTCTCCAATAAAGCAATCAGCAGCCCATGTGCCCAGCAGGTTGCCGATCCCAATTGCCTTTGCGTGGAACTTTTCCAGCTCGTCCTGGACCTCCCGAACAACTGAGTGATCGGAGAGTTCAAGATGAGACTGGGCGCGAGAGTGGGCCTGAGATATAGCTTCGAGAAATGGCGAGGGCCAGGCGCGTTTTGAGTCGTCAGGAGCGGCATATCGGAGTAAGATGAGTTGCGGTGGGTGGACATATTTCATGAGGTCTTGTCGTTGTGCTCGAGGTGTTCTGCAGACTGCACTGAGATTCCGTTCTATCTGTCTGCACCCGGGGAATGAGAACCCTTCTCCTCATTGCTTTTACACTAGACTTACGACATGTCATGTAGCTTCGTTCTCATGATAGGGCTGGCGGTCAAGCCAAGGATTCGCGGGACAGACTCGGGCCCCTGCTCGTTCTTTGTGGGGTGGTAGAAATTCTTCATAATAAGATTGGCAGGATGGTTTTTAACGCAATGATGGGCTAATCACCAGTCAGCCAAGTGTACTGAATAGCAAAACATTATCCTTACCTTCGTCAAACACAATGAGGCCCAGCTTTGCCATCACCACAAACCTGTGGGCAAGAGCTTCCGCTAGCACGGCGTGCGTAGAGACAACAATCCGCACGCCGTGAAGGGCGTCGTCCCAAATCCGCTGCTCACTCCAACGATCAACGCCGTCGTCTCCGATTAACAGTTTGATATTCATTGCCGGGATATGAGAAGCGATGACTTCTTTCTGCTGGATCGAAAGGGCGACAGTGGGGGCAAGGAACCAAACTATCTGAATATGTTTGAGACTGAGAAGCCGTGGAGGGATTAAACCATTCAAACCTTATCCAAGGCACAGCGCTGCAGCTCTGCCATTATTCTCATGCATGCTCTATTTATTTTCCTGGTTATTCGATCCTGACGAAACAGAATTCAGGCATAATGAGGCGTACATATGAGTCTTCCCACTTCCCGTATCCATCTGGCACACTGTTAGCCTGCGATACAAGCAGTTTTCCTCGTCTCTGAAAGAGCAGCATACTACAACGATAATATTCTCGCGTAAGCTCATTTCTAGCATTTCCTGCTGGTAGCTCCGAGGCCGGAATTCGTCCATTTCCTTTCTCTCCTGTTATGGTTGCCCTTGTTTGGTATGACTTAGCAGTTAGGTGAGGGAGAAGAAGTCATAAAGTGGGTTCGTAATCTTTATATACCTCCGCGGTGACAACAGAATACGTGGTACTGGAGCAGTAATTCCTTGCATTCCCATTCGAGTTACATACAGCAAGAGGTCATAGGCAGGCTATCTTCATTCCTTAGAAGTTGCGAGCAAGCACTTATATAATCAACAGTGGACTAAATTATCGATCAGGCGTGCACGGTATGAAATTCGGTGCATTATTTGCCGCTCGGATGACGTTCCGAATATAGCAGTTATGCTAAGCCTACAGTCACACTGCGTCTCTCCGACAATGTGATTTACAATGCATACCCATTTTGTAATAATTTAGTTTCAACTAGGAGACGCAAATGTTGCTATTCTTCGTTTTGTATATCGACTACCTCCAATTTCGCCTAGCTAGGTTGATTCGTCTGCGGGCGGATATGGACCTGTCACAATCTGAGCATGCCTTCTCAACCCGAGAAGGGAAAGTAGGCCCGACGAGTTCTTCGGGTACTCCAATATTTGGCTATCCGCAATTTCCTCAAGTTCAAATACCGGGCAATGCTCTACCGGAAATTCCATCAAGGCATCCACGATTCTCTCGGCAGCTGCGCTGAACTGACGCAAAGCCTCACCTTGGGTGCGTGCTAGAATGGAAATGACTTGCGCAAATGTTGACTCGCGCAGAGAATGAAGCCTAAATTAGTTAGCGGGGCAATATTTGGGTCTCAAAGTGCTTACTGATTGTCCGACATGCTGATGTCTGGTCCTCCAGGTAGGTCATAATGCGGCATCAGTGCAAGTATGCCTTTGCCGAAACTTGATGTTAACATATGAAACTTCCGGCCAAGCTTTCGATAGAAATTTACAGCACCACGCTTGTCGTCGTATTCTTGTGTTCCAGGCAGTAGAGCAGGGAATATCTCCTTCATCATTGCTGTCGTCAGGTCATTCTCCGCATTATTCAGGGGGTTTCCCCTTTTACGAGAAAGGACACCGTTTCCCTGGACTGAGACAAATCCTGCGAATGATGGCGTATCACACCCTCTGCAATCCTCAAACAGACGGAGGATGTAATACCGTCGGAGAAGGGACAAGCACATCATATCTTGATTCATATTCTCGATTATATGAAACGCTTCTGCTTTGGATGCTGATTCGGATAGTTGCCAGGAGGCAATACCCGTCTGAGTTCGCCACCCTAGAATGGCCTTCTTCAGAATTACCACTGATTGTGAGGTAGCAACACACAGTAACAATTTTTTGGGCAGCTCTGTTGAAGTATCTTTTACCAATTTCGCAATTTCCATGTGGATGTCAGGAGCATAGTATGATTCTTCTGGGGCGGCGATTCTCAAGGCTCTGCATTTTTCAGACTCACGAGTAAGGAAAGGTTCGAGCCGATCGTTGGTGAAGCGCTGAGACCGCCTAACCTTCGCTTTGCTGCCCTGGGTCTCGCATGGAGCGCTTTCAGCGGGTCTTCTCCTGGGCACCGCCATGAAGTCACCTCCAGCTTCGATTTCCTGCTTCATTGATAAGGGAAATCATATTTGTCAGCCCGTTATCCACCATCTGAGTTTAGGGAAATGCATGTTAGGGTCTATACCAGTGACACCACGCTCACTTGGCTCGTATGCACATTCGATAAAATATTGCATGGGGCTGCAAGTGGATCCATAATAGGAAACTGTGCTTCACAATTCGCGTTTGATTCCAACATTGCAGGGTTTATGCCGTCTTGGTTCTGGATGAAAAAGCTATTGTACTCACAAGTCAGCCAAGTCAGATTGACATAGGACATACCCGACCCTATATAATGCATAACGCCCCAGGTATCAGAATGATTCCCAGAGTCCAAGTATGCCGCTGCTATAATTGCTGCAAGGGCTTTTCCGACAACAGTTGTACTTCCTTTTCCAGACCTAGGATTATATCTAATGTACTTATCGATTGATGTGCGTTGAGCAACCAATGCTAGATGGTTATAACAACAAAGTTGTTGTTTTAGGACGGCAGTTTCCCCTGGTGTTCCACTGAGAAAGATCCTACAAGGTTATCGTCCCTGGACTCTTACTTGGTTTGGCCTTTTTCTGATGTGCGTCAAAATCCAAACAAAGACCGATTACGTCCACGCCAATTGGTGCTAGTCTTCTATTTCCCTCATAATTATCCAAGTCTGCACCGGCTGCTGTGAGTGCGTCCGATAGGAGTGTGATATCCCGGAATCGATACTTGAGGATCCTTTGAACCTCTTCAAGATGCTCGTCGCGGTCCATGTGGTCTGAGATAATTGATCTGCTTGAGAATGTAAAACTTCATCGGACCAGTACTACCTACCAAGTGCCCAAGGCACAGCATGCTGTTTTATACATGCTATTTGCGGAGTCGCGCACGAAACAAGCCACTCGTTTTGGGGTCGTCAATGTGGCGCTTTCCACCACAATTACTGTACAGTAGCCCTACATTTTCACATGCATAGCTACCTGACCTCCCTACCCAGCACACTTCCTGAAAACGTCTCTTATGTTCTCGATCTTCGTCACACCTACCAACCAAGCAGCGTGGCTGAGACGACTACGTCAGGAGACGTATTAAGAATAAAAGCCACTAGCAACTCGTCCGCACATCGAGCGGGGTAGTTGCATCAAGCTCAACCGAACCGTGGGTCTGATGATCGGCAAATAGTTTAACCGCCCACCAAACAGTCATGCTATACCACTTTAGGTATTAACAGAACTGCGCCAGCGTAATTGCCACTTTTGGATCTAGTTGAATCCGCCAGCGAGGTTAGCCAGCACCCCCTACCAGTCGGTGCCGTACGTGCAGATGTGAGGGAGCCGTACGATAAGTTGTTGCCCAGTTCTGCAGCTATGTCATCACATGGAATCAGGTCGTACCAATGAGTAGATGGAACGCCCATTATACGAATCCAGATTCGGTGAATAGACGGTTCATCTTAACGCTCCCAGAATCCTCTCTCTTCTTGACGTTGAGTGTTTTGTATTGCCACCATAGCGGAGGAGTTAACTCATTCCTTCCGTTGCGGTCCTAACTGATGGAAAAGACTGACACGAAATTCTTTACCGCGTATCCGAATAGGTCAAACATAAGTATTAATTAACTCAACAGCCTATTGCCAGAATCCCCGTGGCGTTGCCTTTTCAAGAGAGCTTAGTACACGGTCATGGCTCACTCTCTCCAAAAGCATACTTTCATACGCGCCAAGTTCCCTTTCGATCAGACCAAGAACTTCAAATTCATACTTGTAGCTTTCCACGTCTTTAGAGCTTATGAACAACAGGCCGTTTTCGTCAGCAGTAATAATGGCGATCGTGCTAAAGAGGGCCAGCAAGGACTAGACCTTGAGGAAAATTCAGATCGATGGCAAAGACAGAAGCATGAGAAACGAGCTGCTGCTTGACGCGTCCCAGTGCTTTGAAAGACACTAGAAGCCTGATCGTTATGACAACCGGTTCTAGCGGGGATCCTGTGGTCACTTACAACTTCCCATACAGCTTCTGCGATATATAGTCGTTCGTCGAGTTCCAGTCGATGTCCCGTAGGATCAAACTTTTAGTTTCCATCCTCAGACGCGGCTTTCGAGGCCTAAGATTTGACATCCTGTCGATAAATAGATGGCGGACAAAAGAAAGGTGAGGAATTTGAAGAAGGCTGTAAGAAGGTAAGGTTATGGGACATGAAATGACGCCTGATAGACAGAGCGTATTATAGGTTGCCATGCCTATCCATGTGACAGAGCAGCTACGTTCCTCCTTGGTTCGAACTTGGCAATGCTCTAGTAGGGCAGGAATGCTTAGGTAGATCCCCTTTTGACTGCTCTGCAGGACACAGCAGTAGCCTATCTTTCTCCTCCGTTTCTTGCATTACGAGCAAATCAATACCTTCTCTCGTTATGGGGCTGGGAGCGCTAAGGCAACATAGTGGCAGAGTGTCCGCTCGTCGTTTTCTGTCATGCATTTATTGGATGACGAGGCCCTGTTGCGAGAGATTTTTCTCTGTTATTACCAAAGCTGCAGCGTATCAAGAGTTCCCTAGACTGCCACACTGCCATATCTGGTCCTGGTCGCCAGGTTTTTAACCAATAAATGCATAACAGGAAACCACGAGCGGGAACCCTGCCATTATGTTACCTTTGCGCTCTCAGTTCAGAAAACCAGGTTGCGAAGACTCCTCCAGAAGAGAGAATCCGCGTCTTATCGGAACGTAGGCTCCATGTACCCTTCAAGGGCTTGAAGTGTGCTATTATGGGTCCAGATCAGGCGTTCGCCCCGCAGAATTAGAGAATGGGGAGAAGAGTAGGAAGGAGCGACCCTGCTATGGTTTAAAAGGAGATTTGAGTTTTCTATTCGGAGATTAGTACACTTCATTACACTTTCCCCGGGTTGATGGAGTAATTATCTGCCTGTAAGGAAGATCCATGTATATCAGCACCATCTCAACCCTTTCCTATACAGACTTGCCCAGTCGGTCTCACTCAACACGTATTGTTGTCGATAGAAATCACTACCTGATCAAACTGGCAACCTGTATCTTCCTGACAAATAATGACACAGCACATGTCAGCAGTTTGCGATATGGTGATGATTGGAAGTCCTTGTTGTGCCACCATCTAGACCCACCGGGGCTAAGGAAGTCATAACATAAAAGGCGAACAAAAGCAATAGAATACCACCTTCCGAGTCTCCAGCCTTGAATTGTCCGTTCGAATCTGCAATTTAATAAACTTCTCATTGCTAGCTTACCAGCGTCATCGCTGCTCTTTCAAATAGCCATGGAGAAAAAGGCCAACAAATGCGAATTGTCATATATCGAGTATGTTACTTGTTCGAGAAAATTGACGTATGTGACATTAACCTCGTGATAGTTTTCTCGATTCAGAGCTCGTTTCTCTCCAAGCTGGTCATGCCGGACGTTTATTTAAAATTCATCGAAAGCTGCTCGGCTTGAAATGCGAACCAGTGATTGCTGCCTTGGATGGGAGTTTCGATGAGGGCCGACAGGGAATATACAGATTTGACGAAACGACAGAAGGAACTGTTGCACGCTTCATTGAGTGGGCATACAGGGGCGATTATCCTACTGTGATCAGCGAAATCGAGCCCGTCCAAAAGTCACTTCCGCACGGTATTGAAGCAAATGTCGAGGGTAAGCCTATTATTGCACCCCCAGCGGCGGATTTTACTTCCGAGAACCATCCACTATTGGTCCACATACGTCTGTATATCTTCTCAGGGACATATCTTATCCCTGAGCTTCAGCATCTGGCTTTCGAAAAGGTGACTGCCTGTTTCATGGATCTGGAAAAACCAAATAGTCTTGATACGCAGCTTGCAGTTATTGATGCTGTGCGGCTGTCATTTCTCAGACTCCATGAGCATGACACTTTATTAAACTGGCTGAGCCAATACTCTGCATATTGTATTGACAAGCTCCGGTTGCAAAGTTCCTTTCACGATCTTCTCAGGGACTTTCCAATTTTGAGCTCACGAATGATGCTTTCGTTGAATCCGGCATCATCCCCACCTTGGAAAATCACGCAGCCAAAATATCCGTTTACCCACTACTCTCCCAGTCGATCGGCTGAAACTAAGTACGATTACTGAAATGGTGGGAAGATACAGTGAGTGGTCAGTGTGTCTCAGTTGCAACTATGACAGAAAGGTGTCCGTGCGAATCAATGAATGTTCTTATTTTGCAAGCCGTTGATAATCAATGCGACTCGGTGCCAGACGTAAGGGACACAGGCATCCAAGTCTCCTCATAAAAGGCCAGAGACTTTGCAGCTCGCCATGTCATAGTTCTCTGTATTTAGACGAGTAAAACGCACGCATAACTCTCTAGGAGGCTACAAACCCTTTTCTACTAGAAGGCTGCAATGAGCGGTGGACATGTGGGTACCATGAGATCGGCGGGACGTTACAGAAAATAGGACTTATGGTTAGTGACCTAGTCTAGTAATCGATGAGATGTTTTCTCAACTTGACTCGCAAAAGAAAAAGGGCCTGAAATTAAGAAGACTAACTGCAGTGGGACTTCTTGCCGACGGTTCATGCTCTTTCACTTCAATAGGCTTCCCTAATAACGAAGTTACACTAGTCCCAGTGTAGCTTCGTTATTAGAGCTAATGCCGACAAATCCCACGGAATAACTTTCACAATGTCTGTTTTCTGTATTCCCGCAGGGTACATAAGGCGAAAAGCAACGCTACGTCCAAGCTTGCGGGTGCGATTGTTGTCTGTGTTGTAAGTGTTCTTCTTCTAACCTCCGTTGTACTTTGGTTTTTGGGCTGTAAGCGTACAAAACACCAAGCCCAACAAGTCCTGGAAACTCGAGACAAGAGACCGGGAGTCGACAACCTGTGAGGATGGATCATAGATTCAGCGCTGACCAGCTAATTGTGTATGGCTATGCGCCTCCTCAAACATATTTACATGGCTGTAAGGGATTTTGAGTAACGTTATTTGCGAGTCCTACACTGATCTAAACCTCAGCCCATGTACTTAGTGCCTTCATCTTCCAGCATAGTATTTATCTCTTAATACAAATCTACTTAAGAACCCCGGCAGCAGTTACCGTGATCCGCTGGCCTAAGCCACTAACCTGCAGAAATCTTCATGGAACAAGGTTTCACAATGTATGTTGGCAGATGACGAAGATAATTGGCGCGACCAACTCTGCTCTCGTAAATAAATTGCTCCCCAGATCAAACATCAACACCATAATATGACATGACATCCACAGTATATTGTCGTCACCCTTAAGGTTCACTTCAAATTGTCAACATGCAAAGAATTTGCAGTGGTAGTAAAGGCACCCGCCTCTCTAAAGTGCCAAGTAATTCGGCGACAATGAGATAGGCTTTCGATCTTATTCTCTGCTGTGGGAAATTTACAGCTGCAACCTATCATTACAGCTAACTAAGCACCGCTAGCCCAGTAAGGCAAGAAGTGATTTTGGAGGCTTGCATAGCGCCTGATCCTGAGTGGGGCGGACAGTTGATTGTAGTTGATCATGGTGGACAGCACCTTGACCTGAGTGGGTCCGAGAGTTGATCGTAGTTGATCACCACTTGACCATAGTTCACACTAGTTCTAGTCTCAGTTGGCTAAATATAGCTGCACCGGAAAAGAATGGAGGGCCGAAGAGTTGATCACAGTTGGCCCAGTTAAACACCATTCATCCATCCATTCTCGGTGGGGCGTTCTATCGAGCGAAACCAACATCACTCAATGATCAGAAAATCCTGACGGTATTACAGTCAGATCTTTAAAGTTTAAAGCGGACCGCACCATCTTTCCATTCCTGCAATGGAGGGTTTTGCCAGACTAATCATCTATCTCCAGATCTCCAGCATTCAATCGCTTTTACATTTACAGTAAGATGATATAATCAACTTTTCAACAATTTATCGTCTATTGCCTGTCAAATAAAAAAGTAAAAAAGTGGCAAGGTACTGTTACCCATAGTTCAAGTCTTTAAAATTAGAAACGCACCCATCACCTGTAATACGCGATGATCCCCACGATTATGCAGTACTACTCTCGAACGCGCAAAAAGCTTCCTGAATTATCTGGGCCCGTCTCTCTAGTATAAACTAGGTGTTGCATAGCACTAGCACCTAAGGGCTGATTTAATAAGTTGAGACGCGAAAATATGTGGACTTCAAGGTAATTCTTTCCCTAAAACCAAAGAACGTTCGTGCCTAATATATCATATAGAACATAGGACATTCTAAAATTCCGTTCTACAGAGTATGCCCCAAGCTTGTAGCCTCGAAGCAAAATTCCCATCATTAGCTCAAAAGGACTAGTACCGCCAGTCGTACCTAATCAGAAGATTTTGCGTAGTAGTTCTTTAAGGAAGCCATCTGCTTTGGCCGCTTGCTTAGGGAATATCTTTTGGGTTTCTCTGGTGTACTTCTTGAGCGCGGCTTGGTTAAGAAATCTTTGAACAGTCGCTCCTGTGCGGCGAGAGTCAATTAGGTCAAAAATATTGACATGCACTTTAACAAGAGCCTTTATAATTTAGTCCCGCGAATCTAAGTCACTAATCATTAAGAACAAGGGAAAACATACCTTTCGGCACTGTGTGACGCTAGTAAAAGGCCCCTCGAGCCGCAGTTCCTGACAGAGAGCCTGGTAGTTTTGGAGCTTATTGCCGATCTCATAATAATGCGCAAACTCTGTACTTGCGAATTTGACCAGTTCTTTTCTGTATCTCTTAGAACCAGTACTCCAATTCATATGATGTGCTAGACGAGAAAATTCTTCGGCCGTAGAAAGAGATGGGTTAGGCTGGAAGCCTGGAAAACAGGAGAAAAAGGCATCCTCCATTTCCTCCTAAGTACAAATAGCTTGTAGAGCTTAGAGTGTGTGTTGACTCAGTAGGGCCTACTTGGCTATCTTAAATAAAGCTTAATATTCTCGTCCTGCACTTTGTTAACGATGTTGAGGTAAGTTAGAAGGTTGACTCTGGAATACCAGTGGCTGCTTAACTTGGCATCTTTGCATACTTAGGAGAGATAACACGAGACCACTGATTGGTAGCGGCTATTAAGTGATGTATCATACGCGCACAGTGTCTTCCTCTCCAACTGCATGCATAAATAGTTGTGACGTGTCTTCCCAAATGTGGCAGCATAGGACCGCTTTCTCCGTTGAGGTTATGTGGATGTAAGTTATTAACGGGCCCACCCAAAAAGAGGCGGATGGTCAAGAAAGGTAGCATGCAGCGACAGTAAGCTGTATGATATCCGTAACAAAACCAACCGGTGCTCATCGAACAGATGATCCCGCTGTACAATCGATGCTTTACTGCCGGCCTCTCCAAAATTACAATGGTCGTCGCAGCTCCTCTCTGGAATAAGGCCAAGAGAAAAAGAAACCCTGAGCTTTTGACAGCACAGTAGAAGCGCTCAATCACTACACAAACCATAAACCTCTACCATGCCTTGCACCACTGCCATGACTGTCTCGGACAGCATTAATGAGCTGGTTTCGTTATGGCACTGTAAATGGACAACGTTTGATCTATGAGTTGTTCCAAGTCCTTTCACCACGGTCTCACGTGAGCGGGGTAATGACTAGCGAGATGCCAAGGCATTCGAATAGAGAACAGTATGCGAATCAAGGGGTCAACTTGTCATGGAATGATAACCTGTAACCTCCTTCTTTCATCAAACAACTCGAGACTGCTGCTCAATACTGCACTTTTAGCTTTCCAGACACATTCTACCTCACTAAATCACGATGGCCTGCGTGCTAGATCCAGGGATCGATCAACCAACATTCGATCTGATTGTCCAGCTACAGCTCCAAGAGACGGACCTTTATTTCGAGTCTTCCAAAGGAAAGTCACGCGACCCTACAGATGAAGAGTTGGCCTTCCACTTGCAAAACGAGGAATGGAGAAATATCTCAGAGTATCTGCAGGATAGGCGAATGGCCATGAGTTTCGCGACTGCGGTGCAAGCTGATGGACATGTTCTGGCCGAGACCCAAGTCGAAGAAGAGAATGCCTCAAAAGACCGGATTATTGCTCGCCAATTGACGGAAGATAGATGTAATGTGCTTCCACGTGAGCTTGAGTCGGAGTCAGCGGCTCTGGATGACGAGACCTTAGCTAAACTTCAAATCTTATATGTCAATAATATGGAAGACTACAGCTTTACAGGAGACTTGGACACAGGAGAGAGTGAAAATGAGTGTGCTGAATCGTCTGCCCGGGCAATCCAACGAGCTGGTCACTCTTTACCGCGAGCCCGACGATGTGTGGCTTGCAGGGAACTAATCGATTTCGTGAACGTGTTTCGCGCTCCCTGTCGGCACGAGTATTGTCGATCCTGTTTAGCAGATCTCTTCGAGTCTTCTATGACAGACGAGTCTCTCTTTCCTCCGCGATGCTGTCGGCAACCTATAAATCTGACCACTGCTCGCATATTCTTGAAGTCTGATTTAGTGGAGCAGTATCAGAATAAGAAGGTTGAATACGAAACCCCGAACAGAACGTACTGCTACTCTCCCAACTGTGGTGCATTCATCGACATATCTCATATCAGTGGTGAAGTGGCCACATGTCCTGACTGCGGGCACACAACTTGTGCAAACTGCAAAGGACGAGCACATACTGGTGACTGTCCCGATGACTCCTCCCTGCAACAGCTACTAGCAACCGCACAGGAAAATGGGTGGCAACGTTGCTTTTCATGCTGGCGAGTGGTGGAATTAAGTTATGGTTGCAACCATATGATGTATGTGGCATTATTCCCTTTTCCCAAACCCTTTATTTAATTTCATTTCATTTTATTCTGTTCTATTCTATTTTTTCGTGTTTCTGACTTATTTATTCTTTTTTCTTATTTTCTCTTTTATGGGTTTTCCCACAATTGCAAATCTGACGGATATCGACAATAGCTGTCGCTGCGGTGCCGAATTCTGTTACAATTGCGGACTGGAGTGGAAGAAATGCCAGTGTGAACAATGGAATGAGCATCGTCTCCTTGCCCGTGCATATCAAATAATCGATCGAGAAGCAGATCAGCCGGCAGCTGCGGCCCTCCCACAAGATGCCGACGAGGCCCTTGTGGAGGGTCAGCTCGTACCGGAGGCTCATGAGCCTCATTTTCAAACTCGGGAGGTGCAATCCGAGGATGTAATTGTGGCAGATGAGGAGCCATTTGCAACCCTTCCTTCTCCCACTACTCGGACAGCACGAGATCTTTTGGTTGCAAGAACTATGCAAGAGCTCAGAGACAATCATGAGTGTGGGCACAGCAAATGGAAATACTTACGTGGGCCGCATCGATGTGAAGAGTGCTTTCATCACTTACGCGAATATATATTCGAGTGTCGCCAATGCCGGATTCAAGCATGCAATCGTTGCAGAAGAAACAGACTCT
The DNA here is from genome assembly GCF_001889945.1 of Aspergillus brasiliensis CBS 101740. NCBI lineage: Eukaryota > Fungi > Ascomycota > Eurotiomycetes > Eurotiales > Aspergillaceae > Aspergillus > Aspergillus brasiliensis. The sequence goes on from NW_027137472.1 coordinate 51,538, forward strand.
GACCGAAGTGAGAACAAACACGGGTTCAAGAAGTGAAGGTATTTAACTCACAAAATATGTTAAATAGCGCCAAGTATATTTAAACTCTAACTGTATACAGACTAGTTGCGAGAAGGCTAGGGTTTAAGTTTAAGTGAGTCTGAGGTGGGCATGGTGGTTGTGCAAATGACTATATTGATTCTTAAGTATGTCCAAAGTATTTCTGACAAGTTTTCTCCATCCGTAGTTCGTCTGGCAGGGACGTGAAAAAATTGTCAATTTTTTGATCTATACAGAATTCTGGGGGTTGACTTGGCAAGCTGTTGTATATCCCCTGTATGACGGGTACCAACCGGCTGTTTCCCAGTCAATGATGCCAATAATATCATCACCGCAGACAAGAATATTCAAGCTGCTGAGATCGCCACGAGTGAATACGATAGGCCAACCACGATTGTGTTGTCCTGAATTTCAGTCATGTCTCGGGTCAAATACCATGCCAACTGGTAAATGGTTGATGGAAGCTTTGGACACTGGAAAAAGGCCCTAAATGTAGGGAATCGTCTGGTAAATGGCAATCGAACAGAGGTCCTCTACTAACAGAAGAGATCTCTATATCTTCTAGAAGCCGAAGTTCCTGCGTTTCCTGGATCATGATCTTCAGTTGTGTAAGAAGCTTCGTCTTTGATTCTTCGCTTTGATTGACCCAGCCAATGTTGATTATGTCTTTATATTGATCCTTTCCATCACCATGTAAGAACAACCTTCATGTGTGAAGGTGCAAAAGATCTTCGGGACTTGAATGACTTGTTCCGGAGGAATATTGCTATCTTGTCTGGGTACAAGCCAGGCTTTTTGAGAAGATATTTGTATAGTGCTTCCAGTATAATCAGTGTAATTGATCTTGCTTGCTCAATTCGAGTTGGCGGCGCTCTAGGAGAGCTGAAGACTTGCAGGTTGGAGCGGATATATTTGACTACCTGCTTACTGCATTCGACAGCTTTAGCAGTTTTCGAGATAGACATGCCGCAACTCCTTATAGAGCAAATAAGCTGGATCTTTGATAATAATAGGTGTGGTGCCATTGCTGTACTACCTTTGGCAATATATTACGCACACACACACACACACACACACACACACACAATTTATCAACGCCCGGCGGCTCAGCCGAAAGGGCAACTATCACTAATCTATCAACACAGGTTCTAATGTACATCTGCTGTATCTCCTTCGAGCCCATACATAGATCCTTTCAGTATGTGTCCTCTCAGCTGTCAATATCGTAGGAGCAATATAGTACAGGGTGATGATGATGATGATGATGATGATGATGCTTCATACGCTGACCCCTCGCCTAAGGCGACATGCAGGATCCACTATCTATACTCTCTATGTACATCTTTGAACGTGAACTATTACTTTACTGACGAACTTGGAGCCTCGTCAAGGCCTGTGTGGGCCGGTGCCTGGGGTTGTGTTCTGCCGCCCTCGTGGCGCGCGACTTCGAAATCTCTGCGATGCCTCCGCAAAGTCCAATACCGCCCCGAGAATGCTGCTGTCTGGCGGGACATCTTGTAATCTACCTTCCCTACCGTGGTCTGCTCCTCCCAGCATATCTGATATGTTATTGAATGCTCCTCCAATTTTCCGCCGTAGTGTTTGGCGCAGTGTGCTAAGCCGCGGGCAGTCGATCAACACATGTACCACTGTTTCTGTCGCCCCGCATTCGCACAGGGTATCTTCTTGGAAGCCATGTTGTTTTCTATATGTCGCCAGCCATGAGTGGCCTGTGCGAAGTTGCGTGAGCAGGTATGCTCGATTCCGCGGGAGCGAGCCGTATAGATGGCGAGACCTGCTGGACGGCAGGCCTCGGTCGATGTGGCGCAGGTGCCCTCCCTTTATCGAGGTCCTCCATTCTTGTCTCCACTCTTGATAGATCCTCTTGCCGCCTTGGGTCGATGGTTTCCAAGGTCTGTAGCCGCTTCAGGTCCATAGTACGCATGGTTTCAGCTAACGGGAAACGTGCCATATTGTAAATGTGCGTGCTGCGTTCCATGGCTCTTTTCATGATTTCTCGCACTGGATGATCGTCCGGTAGGGTGCTGAACCGGGCTGCTGTGGTCTGTTCTCGCAGTTTTAGGCGCAGGCGAGTAGGCAGCATGTGAGATTCGACTTCCAGGGCGTCGGTGGAGACTGTTCGGAAGGCAGAGAGAATGCGAATAAGTGCTGTTCGCTGCAGTGTCTCAAAGAGCCGCAGGTGTGTTTTATTGCGTAGCGGATCATGCCATACAGTTGATGCATAGTCTATAGCGGGTGTGACGCACGCTTGGTAGAGCTGGCGCATTTGCTCTGGTCGAAGGTGTCGGAGCCCGCTCAGGGCGATAATCCTTTTGGTTGCCTGCTTAACCGCGTGTTGTACATGTTCTTTCCATCGCATCTCTGTGTCGAAGATGACCCCCAGGAGTTTGGCCGTGTCCGCTGGTTTGATCACTTTACCGTTCATAGTTATCTCGCCCTTGCCCTGGGCTGGTTTGCGACGTGTGAGGTGAATCAGCTCGGTTTTCTCGGCTGCAAACGACGCGCCGGTCCTCCGTGCCCACTGCTCGATCCGCGGGATGTCCTCTTCCTGAATCTTTTTGATATTCTCCTCTACCGAGGAGCTGGTTCGCCAGCGAAAGTAATTATCAATAAATGCTGATGCCCCGCCGTTGCTGTCTACCGGTTGATCCACCAGATCTGAATTATAGAATCCAAATAGGATTGGTGATAGGGGAGATCCTTGGGCTAGCCCTGCATTTTCCAGGGGAGTGCTGTCTGTCTTAAAGTCATCTAGTGTCACACTGGCTTCTCGATTCTGCATGAAACTGTAGATCCACAGTCGGGCTTTGGATGGCACCCCTTTCGCGCGAAGTCGCGCATCGAGAGTGGCCTTGTTGACCCCGTTAAAGGCACCTTTTAGGTCAAACGCAATCAGAGTAACTACCCTGGATCGGATCTATGCTCGATCAACTGCGTTGGCGAGCACCAGCAGGGCTTGTTCAGTGTTTCGTCCTGGTCTACCTCCAAACTGAGTGTCGGGAAGTAGCTTGTATTTCTCTGCCCAGTATGAGAGTCTTCGGGCTATGACGGCTTCCAGCAACTTTCCCAATGTGTTGAGCAGGGAGATCGGCCGGTACGCTCCCGGCACTGAGTAATCCGGCTTACCAGGCTTGCGGAGGACAATGATTCGTGCCTGCTTCCACTCTCTCGGGTAGTATCCCAGATCAACCGATTTTGTGAAGATAGTGGTAATAGTTCCCTTCAGAATCGTCCAGAGATGTTTCCAGACCAGGGTCGGGATTCCGTCTCGGCCCGGGGCTGTAGTCCCCTTTGCGACTCGGAGTGATCGGTAGATCTCCTCCTCGGTGATCGGCTCCCATGGCAATTCTTCAGCCGGGCTGACTTCTTCGCTTTCCGGTTCGGACATCTTCGGGAAGAAGTTTCAAGAAATGCTTCCGCCTTGCGTTGGTTATCCGTGATTTCCTCAGTACCCACTTGGATTGCTGGGATGCTCATATAGGCATCTCGCGGACGCATGTAGGTGGCTGCTTTCCATATCTGGCCTTCGCCTGCTTTGTCCAGGAACTCTTTCCAGTGGGTTGCTTTTGCTTTTTCCACGGCTCTCGTCCACTTTCTTCTCTTCTCGCGCATTATCTCAAACATGGACTTTGTATTTGGATGATCAGCTCCCAAGGTAGCACATCCATCTTGCCACTTTCTTCGGGCTTGGTTGGCTTCCACCTGCTGGGTCTTGAGTTCGGGAGTGAACCAGCGTTTTGACTATGGGCATGGTGCCTGTGCTGGTACGTGTCGGTCCAGAGCTGCTGTCATAGTTTGAATCAGGTTCTCAATCGCATGGTCTAGGTCTCTGTTTGTCTGGATCCTCGGGTACTGGTTTATCTCCCTCAGTATGGTTTGGCCTACGCGAGACCAGTCTGCACGGCCGTAGGCTCGTTTTGGTTTGGGCTTTTTCGCTTGCTCCGGGTGGAGACTCCATTCGGAGTATGTTCCTCTATGGTCTGATCCATAATTATCGTGGTATAGTTGGCACTTGACCAGCCTGTTCATATCGTTGGTTAGTGTAAGGTCTAAAACCGACGTGGTGCCCGGTTTGTTGAGTGCCCAGAATGTCGTTTTGCCGGGGCCCAGGCACCATTGTAGCTCCAAGTTGTGGAAGAAGTTGATCAGTTCGTCCGCATGTGCTGCGAGGCGGTGGTGTACTTCGCAGTGGCTCCATGCCGGGTGGTGGCGGTTGAAATCTCCCGCCAGAATTAATTTGATGGCGCGATTGCCTGGTTCTGTGTTTCGTTGGATGGTTTGTCGGATTCTTGTTAGGACATCGTGGGCGCTGCTCGCTTCAAAGGCTTTGTGCATTTCGATAGGTGGGATGTACATTGAGAACACCAGATACTGAAGCTCTGGTGTCCAAGTTTTGATAGCTACTACATCTCGGGTCGCAGTGGACCTGACGATGGGAAGCTGTAGAGATTCTCCGGTTAACATAAACGAGGCTGCGCGGTCGAGCTTCTTCGGTGCCGGGCTCATTGGGGTGTGTAGGTCGGTATAGTCGCCATGCACTGTGATTGACATGGGTGTTGTATGCTGTTTTGGGTGGTTCCTGGATTAGGAGTATATCCAGGTTCTGGCTGTGGTGGTCGTTGATGAGGCCCTCCATCCCTGCTCTAGATTTCATCGCGTTCCACTGTAAGATACGGAGGTTTACTGTCATTGAGATGACTGAGGATTGAATGGCGCCTGGCATTCCCGGTCGCCTGTCGGGTGTTCTCCATTGCAGTCCGCACACCTAGGTCTTATGCCAGGGAAGCAGTAGCGTTGATCGTGTGGACCCGCGCAGTATCCGCATTTGACCTGTCCCTTACATGACCACGCCAGGTGGCCGAATTGCTGGCAGCGGCGGCACCGCTTTCTTTCCACCCGGTAGGCTTCTACACTCCCGATGAATCTCTGGCCTACCAGCAGTCCGTTGTTGATGATCCACTCAGCTGCCTCGGGTGTCTCCAGCCAGATTCCCATGGATGCCGATTTGCCTAGCGGTCTATCTTTCTTCTTTAACCATGCAATGTCCTCGATCTGGAACTTCTTTTCATCGAGGTCGTTCTCGGTCGCTATCTTTCTTATTCCTTGCTTCTTGTCGTCTTCCAGGTCGAAATCCTCGGTCGGAACACGGTGGACCACGATCCCAAACCGTGGTTTTACTACTTTGGTATTGTTCCCCAGCTCGTCCAGCCACTCAGTGTTGTTCCGAGCAGCCTCTGCAGACTGCGCATCCCGGAATCGGATTACGTAGCCGGTCTTGGTGGTGCCAACCCCGGCCACTTGGACATCTTTGGTAGTCTCTGCGTTCAGGAGGGCAGTACGGATATGGGTGTTTGCTGCTTCTGTTGGCAGGGCTCTCGAGAATCGGTCGTTATCGACATCCTGGTCCAGGGTCGGTGCGGTGCTGATTCGGACGCAGTTGGGCTCCTTTCTGGGGCGCGGGACTGTCTTCTTGAGGTCTGGCAGCGGGTTGCCGGCGGCTACTTCCGCCCACGACCTGTTCAGGGGAGTGTTTGCCGGTTGCGCCTCCAGTCTGGCCCGGAGGGTCTGAATTTCTTCCCGCAGCTCCTCATTTTGAATACGGAGTAGCTGTTGTTCCGCTTTCAGTGCCTGTACTTCGGTTCTCGCTGACTCGATTGTCTCTGTCTGGTGTTTGAGCGTCTCGTTAAAGCTGACGAAAAACTGTCGGACGTCCTGGTTTGTCACCCGTCCATTGTTTTCTCCGCAAGCTGCGAATTCGGGGTTCGTGATCGGCTCGCTTTCTTCTGTATCGGCGCCTCGTCTGCGGCGTTTCCTTATCGTTCCGATCTTTGGACGAAAATCATATTGGCCGAAAATGTTTGGTGTTCCCTGCGAGTTTGTGGGATGGGGTTCGGTGACCCCTGCGGGCGGGATCGCCATCGGGCCGGGATTAGTTCCCGCTCGGCACACAGTGACAGCTGCCGCAACAACACAATTTTCGCGATGGTTTGATATCGAATTCAACCACCTCCTCCCGCTCCCGTAGGTCTCGTAGGTACAGGGCTTCTGGATACTCTCCGCCGGTACCCAATATAGTACAGGGCTTCCGGATACTGGTGTCACCAGTTGCACTCTTCGATTGTTTCTGCAACCCCAAAGTGTAGCCACGCTAGGCCTAACTTGGAACTAGTTAAAAAGAATGGTTTGTGGGGATATGCTAGTGTACTGTAATGACACGTAGTACATACGATGGCACTTAATGGCATGTCTAATGACATGAAAACATCTGAACTAAAATGAGTGATTGTGGAAGCACGGAGATTTCTCTAGAGCCCCAATTGTATATATAAACTACCTCTAGATCTCAAATTTCCTAGTCTATTCTTTTAGAGGCAATTTAAAATAGACAGGACTTGACGAGGCTCTAAATTCATCGGGAAAGTAATGGTCACGATCAAAGTGTGCATATGTACATAGGGAGTCGAGATAATGGATCCCTGAATGTCGCCTAGGGCGAGGGGCCAGTGTATGAATAGTCATCCTTGACAATCTGTCATTGTTTTCAAGGATCCGTGGTTGAGATCCCGGCCAGAAGATGCGGGCTAGATTTCGGCCAGATAGTTCTTCCTCTATTACGCTCGTTCTGGTCCCTCACGTGAATTGATTCGTCATCAGAGAGCCAGACAGCTCGCTGAAGCCGACCACACCTCAATGGACTCTTCAAACGACGATGCGCCCCAGCGATCATGGCTCGTTGGACGTTGTCCCTGCCAATATACGGATTGTTGGAGAAATAGATTGATCTGATGCGTCTTCACAGTGTTTGAAATGCTATGAAACTTGTAAGTAGCTGAGGCTACTAGCTCTTTGCTTGTTACTGACGACGTAGTTTCACGACAACGGGGATCCAGGATTTGCCTAGAATGGTCGAGACCTTAATCGGTTCTGCTGCGAACTAAACGCCTATATGAATCTTCGGCAACACATTGTCTGCAAGCGAGGATTCGTCCGATACTTCTACGGCCACATTGATCGAGTCGACCCTACCGCGTTCTACCCAGCTTTTCAACATTTCACGCACGATAAATATCACCCTAGAGGCATACTACTTGAATGGCTTCCGAGTGCCGAACGTTTGAATTGCGAGAACTATTCTGAGACCTGTTATCACCAAGCAATAGAGGGCATGAAGCAGATACACGCTACTCACGTTCACCACCGAGATATATACCCCAAAAACATACTCATTGTCCTCGGCGACGAAGAGCGGATGGTATGGGTCGATTCCGATGTCGCGATGACCTTTACGACTGCAGGGCCAGATGAACAGCGGTTGAGTGAAACTGAAGATACGTATGTTGCTGAGTTTGGGGAATTTTGGTTTGCCCAGCTCTGGCTCTTGTCATTTGAAGGAAACTAACCTTCATTGTCTAGCGAGAAGACCAAAGACAAGGGCTCCGTAAGAATACTAAGTAGTGTGATGTATTGATGTAACTAGTCGATTGACTTTATCCTTGTCGGTCCACCCACGGAATATCAAATGGTAATGACAATAGTATTGACAATACCGATGACTGGTAAATGGTTTCTACTGGGTCATGTAAGTGTAAGGAGACCTTGCCTGTTCTGAAATAGCAAGGGGCAGCCCAAGGGGAAGTACCAAACCTGATCACTAGCTTGAGACCCCTCGTCAGGTACCCTGTCCTAAGCACAGGCTCCGTACATATGGTTGGTACGGAAGAATGCGCCCGTAACCGGGAAATTACTAGACGCTGTAGGTCACAGCACTCCTACTTCCACTTCCACCCCCCCAATTGGAGCATATAGGTCATCAATATCCGGCCATAGTACCTACCACCAGTTGTCAGTTAGTCGGTCTTGACTTTTACATTAGCATAAATAACGATACGTATGGCACCAAGAAGTCCAGATAGCAGGGCGATAAGTAGCGAATGATAAACGACTAATCCCCCTGGCTCTAGCTACGCTTCTAACTGTTGGTGGTGCACTGCCGACCCAGCTTGAACCTAGCACTGAACAAAAGAAATTGGTACAGACCAATCGAGGCACCGTAGAAATCACTTCTACTACTAGCTGCCTGGTCAGGCTAATCGTATTTCATTGGTCGGATCAAGAAGCTATGTCGTACAACTCGCTGGCAGACACCCTCACCAAACATTTGTTTGCCAGCTAGGCGCAGCAACCCTGGAAGGGCCCAGCCTCAGTTTCTCTAATAGCAAACATGATTCTCTTGGATTTAAAGAGGTGTCCCGTCTGGCTGTAATATCGTGGTTATCAGAGTTCCTTCTTTTCCCTCGCTCTGTTTGTATATCCATACCAGTCGAACACATCGAACCCGAATTTGACATCTGAAGCGATCTTGTGGTATTGCCGCAACATGGCCGAAAAAGATCACCATCGACCATTGCTCCCTGCCACTGAGGCCCAACATAAGCTCGAGTCGTCTCCCGCCAAACCTCCGAAGCGTCGAAGTTTGGCCTGCCAGCAATGTCGTAAGAATCGAACCAAGGTCTGCCGCATGAAATGCAATATGCGGATGGAATACGCACTAACACGAATTAGTGTGTCGGATCACCAACTTGCGAGGCGTGCAAGCAATCTGAAACTGAGTGCATTTTTGAACCGCACAAGGACCGACGCAGGAAAGCGAGTCGACACCACGTCGAAGAGAGACTATATCGATATGAACGTGTTCTGACCCTGGTTTTGCAAATCCTCCGATATGGAGAAATGAACGGTATCGGTTTCTTGAACGGCATAGTGACGCAAGCCCCGACACTCGAGGACGCTATAAGCGAGCTTCAAATGATATCCCAGATCAATTGATCGTGTTCTCACCGTTTGATATGTGTCTGCATGTGCAAATCCACGATCTGCGAACATGAGAAGGATATTGGCCGAACAGCGTCTATCGCGTCTATCCTTTGTCTGACCATTTTGCTTTGGTGCTTATAGCTCGAGAGGGTTTGCGGCGATCGCAATTTACCGTCAAGACGTACAAGAACGACACATCTGAGTAGCCGAAAGGATATAGGTTTCGGGAATCTGAACAGGTTGGAGGTGATTGTCATGTGGTTTTATAACCTCAACATCTCATGCTATATTTATTGCCTATCTGCTATGTAATGTAGTTAAACTCTCCGGTTTGGGCTATTGATCATACTGTGACCATTCCGCAAAACTCCTGATCCATTAAGCTCCGTAAGAATCATTTTCCGTGTATCGTTGTCTGCTTGCAGTGCTATACTTTTCCCTGGGAAAGTGTCATGTGATAAAAGATTGGGCTCGTCACCCACGGACGCGGTGTCAAAATGATCCACAAATGTTGATGACTAATGAATCATTGGGTTGACCACCTTAGTAGGTGGTCAACCCACCGCCTTCGAGCGAGCCGCGCACTTACGCGACACATAGTGAGAAGAAGGGTTTAACGATGGTAGCTGAAATCCGGAGTCTCGGCCATCTATTCATCTGGTGTTGTGCCGGCCGTGTGTTTACCGCATTATAGCTTGAAGTGTTGACAATCCCACGGACTAGCGGTGAATGCCCCTGTGACTACAAATACGCATGGGGATAGTGGCCGACCGGGGTGTGCCATGGACCAGGCGATTCCATAACGATGCTCGACACCGAAACCCATGCAGCGCAATATTTGTCTTCATCAACAGTGGCGTCCGAAATCACACCTCGTCACGTTCTCGTTTTAGTGTAAGCTAGCACAAATTTCATCGATCGACCTGGTGCCCGCGCTATGTCCACTTCTTTGATTGGTGTCAATGCAATGTCCACAGGTTTGATTGGTAGCAACGGCTCCGCCTTGATGCCAGTGCAGTGTCCAGTTTGATTGGTGTCAATGCAATGTCCATTGTTTTGATTGGTAGCAACGGCTCCGCCTTGATGCTCGTGCATAGTTCGTTTCGGTTGCTGCCAGCGTCCGCGTCTCGAGGAGCCGTGGGGCCACTGTTCGCTCGTGTGATCGGTGTCTGTCACGTCCGCCCGAATACTATTGGTGCGAATGAAACGTCCACTGACTGCTAATGCGCGATTCCCTGGAGCTTTCTGCAATCCAGTGCGACGTGTAAGCGCCCAGTTGCTGACATGTACTCCCTATTCAAGGTACTGAGACCCAAGCTCCTGATGTTCTTTCATTCTCTAATGAAATACCGGACACTGGACGGGCGCCAATAGGACGCATAGCACAGTGATCCACTTGGTAGCATATCCGTCGCTTAGCGTAGGGGCTTGAAAACCACTCGTATGTACGGTTCGTCGAGACAGCTTGGAACCTTCCCTAGCCTAGGAACACAGCGTAATTCGGTTGACTTCAGAGGGACTTGTGGTCTGTGGGAGGGGCAACATGTTGTGTGCTGTGGCTCCACTAGCGTGGTCGGAGGGATGTACCTGATGAGTAATGCCGCCATGCCCCTATAATTAGGTACCTGGGACTGTCACTGCGATGGGACTTTTTCGCGAACAGCCTAGTTCTTCTGATACGCCATGCAGCAAGTTACCGTCTCACTGTCCCAGGCCATCGACTTTGCCCGGCTTTGTCAGGGCCACGAAGTCTCTCTATAGGCACTAAAGGCACTAGTCAAGCAATACGGCGCATTCAAGATCACAAACCACGGGATCTCGTCCACCTCGAGGAATGGCTGCTTCGATTTCGTAGGCTCCGCCAGTGGTGCTTTTTCTTTCTCGCAGTCGATGCTAACAGCCGTTGTCAGAGTAAATCCGCTTTCGAGCGACCAAACAATCTCAAGTCAGCTGACCCCGCCTTTTCGCCACTCAAAGGGGAAAAGGTCAGAAGCATTGAAATCCCCAAAGAAAGCCTGAATATCGCAAAGCATAACCTAGGCAGTTATCCACCGGTGCAAACATTATATGAGGAGTTCCAACTCTGCGAGTGACTTATTCCGTGCCCAAATGCACACTATACACAATAAGTGTCATGCATATGCTCTCATATAGTTTGACCCGTCGCTCTAATAGTTCCTGGGCGCGAAGGAAGAATGGCCATTCAAGGACGAGCACACTTCCGGAGAAGAGGAGCCTACGACACCACAGGTACAAAATCCTGGAGCACCGCCTCCACCACCCTCTACTCGTTGATATTGTGGCCTGATATGTTGTGTCATTGCATAAGGTTCGTCGTTTACCCAATAGCGTGTACAGACACGTGATACAGAATGAAATTATTCTTGTACTTATTTCAACTGCAGGATCTAGAAAATCAAGAATGACTTAGACATATGAATCTTCGCACACATAGCTGTGCATTGAAGAACTATCGTGGATGCGGGTTCGCCGAGTAAGCGTACTGCACGATACTTATTGATACCTTACTTTTTGAGGGAAGGGAAAGGAGGCATGTGACAGTATTATCAGAATCCTTGATTTCATTTTATACGGTTGGGAGTTAGTCCTCGACGCGACAGTTGAAATACTGCAGATCAAAACGATACTTGCCGGTATAAGTACCATCGGATGTAGTGGCATGCCCTGATATTAAACACTGGCAACTTTCTACTGGGCAATAAGCTCATAAGGTCGTATTTCCGCTTTCGCTGCCGTATATAAAATAAGGCCGTTTTTCTGTTCTTTTCTTTCTTTCTTTCTTTCTTTTTTTTTTTTTTTTCTCCCTTCTTCTTCTGATAATTTCCTCCGTTTTTTCGCTACTTTATATCATCCCGTGGATGCCCTGCTTTTTTCATAGAGTGCCTGGCAAATACCAGCATCCAATTAGAGCCTTCTTGTACGTGCGATAGGTATGTGGCAAGCTTTCGCACATTTTGGTAAGCATGGACGGAGACTGTTGGTCTTGCCTATCCGCTAATGCCAAGTACGCGCGCTTAGCACTCCCCCAACTGACCGCACATCAAGCCAGCACGTATCCCACGTTATCGAAACACCCAAGAACACCACCTGAATTAGTTATCACGTAGTCTATCACATTAGCAGGCAAACACTTGTAAACCCAGACCACTTAACTCACCCAAGTCGACCAGCTGTTGAAATCCGTTGCCATTCACATGCAACTCTCATCCGCTCTCCTTTGCTGCCATCCAAGCGACCACGGCATGTCTCGAATGCAAGCCCCCTATACCATTGAATGTAAACCCAGGCCGGTAATCGACAAATTACGGGGCAACTTACATATTCTGCTCAACCATCAGACCCCCCTTGTTCTCGTAGCAATAATTCAAAGATAATTCACTTGACTTCCATGTTTCACTGCTATCTGAGTAGCAATTTGCCGACAATAACCCGTACTGGGTCAGATTCACCTGCTCACATGTTGCTGAAAAGTTACCACACAGTGCCAATGCCGCGTTCATACCCAGAAGGATTGCAACACTCGACCACATTATAATGTTGATAATCAAGCACTCTGACTCACTTTAGTCAAAGGCACTTGGTTAGTCCCAAGGATGTACTTATACACTACTTTCGTCTTATCATGCCTAATACTCGATTGTGTGCCATATCAGAAATCTACGACACCGTAGAAATATCTCCGGCATATGGCAGCCCCCTATTTTTTGAGGAGCTCAGTCTAATTCAACCAGAGCTATTCCAGCAGCTAAGTGTCTCCACGTTCACCTTTTGGTACTATTATTCATCATCCTTTCAGGGTCTGGCTTCCCCTTTGATTTGAATTCATGAAACCCTTTCTTTTATTGAGGCATAACCTTCCAACGGGCATGGTTTACGGCCCCGCACCCGGGCCACTTGAAAGAGAACTCATACATGTCTCGCTTACATTAGACTGTACGTAGTTACGGTTGGCTACTGCATATCGGGGAAGAAGCTGTTGCATGATCTCATGTGCATAACGTCCATTATTTGCCGCTGCCGCCTTGATTACCTCTTCAGAAACCGGTAGCCTACACACTGCAGGAGAATGCTTGAAATAATATATCCACAGGGTTGAGTATCCTGTAATGCAACTGTGAGTACCATCTCCCAGGAATAGAGGAGCCCGTGCTTTTGCCATGAAGCTGTCTCAATTGTTGTGATCTCGCTCTTCAACGTTCTTCGATTTAGTTGTAGTTCAATTTATCAAGGGAATATATCTTAAATTGATCCACGTGCGGAGCAGATACTCCTCAGTGGGGCACGATTTGGATTACTTCGTTCTTAACTGGTAATCCCGATTTTTAGTTTGCTTTATTAAAATTGCTCCGTATTTCTTGACTACCTGGCCACAGGATGGGTCCAGCGGCGCTTCAAGTACTCGAAATTGTGATTAATCGCCAGATGCCATCGCGGCGTAGGAACGGGTTGGAAAGCCTAGGAAAGTCTCTGCGGCTGCATTGGCGCTGCTTTGCTGCAACCCAATAAACTGCCTTCTAAAAATGTCTATAGCGCCAGATTGCGCTCTCTAGGACCTGCCAGGACGTCAGACAACTTCTCTTATGCACGAATCAAAACCAGTTGCAGGCCGAGTAGGGGCCGCTCGATCTTTGACACCTGAAAATGTTTCTGCCTGGGTATGGTCACATGACTTACTGCCCAAAATCTCACAAAACCAGTTTAACCAGATATAGGTCTTTAGGCAACCTAGGCAACCTAGGCAACCCCGCCAACCCCGCCAACCCCTCCCATCCCCTTCCACCTGAAAGCTGTGAATGCCATAACGTTCAGCCACCATAATACTCAACACAGCCACCGTGATACTCGACAGGATGACGGCGGGCATGGGAAGACTAAGGGTAATCAAAGACTGCGGGTATTTAGAGACTTGGGGTGATTGAAGACTCGGGGTAATTAAAGACTGGGGGTAACCAGAGACTGCGGCCAAGTGAAGACTAGGGGTAAGAGGTGACTGCAGTCCACCCGGAGTCATCGCTTCGTCTGACCGCAAGCCACCCTGTCGCACCAGTCCTTTTATGCACTTACGGACCTTGCTTGTCAAATGGAGGAAAGGAGAAAGACGACTGCCGCGGGGATCCCTTCATCCCTGGAGGGCCAGCAATCACTGCACATACCATAAACCTCTACCGTGCCTTGCACAACTGCCATGACTGCCTCGGACTGCTCAAATGAGCCGGTTTCGGTGTGGTACTGGAAACTGACGGCTGCTGATGCGAGGGATCAAACAGAGACATACATTCTCAGTGTATCCGGATAGCTGGGGAATGTCCCCTCAAGAAGCAGCATAGTTCTGAGGTATAATATCTCATGGGACTAACATACTGTACCCCGAGCTTTAAATTGACCAGTGAATTCTCCACCTTGGTGACTACTAAACATCAAAGTGTCAATCAAATCCGAATACTATGATTGCGTGCAGGTGGCCAAGAAACAAAGAGGATAGTTCTCACAAGTACTGTACCATCCCTGCAAACAAGACTACGTGTAGAGATGCAGGATTTCCATAGATTCTTGCGACACACGAAAGGGACTGCGTCGTATCACATGCTGGAATGGTGTGGCCAATTAAAAAAAGAAAAACGGGCGATTGGTGGGGTGACACACGTAGCCGGTCAGCTCGGAATTACTCGCAATAGCCGCGGTATAAATCGCCCTTTTTTGCAAGGAAACCCAGTTGGCTACCAAGATATTAAGAATTAGAGAACTTTAAGAATCCTATTCTCTTCTTGTTCCGAATGCTCCAACAAGCTTCATGCACCAAATGAGCAGACATACTATAGATGCTGAGCGGATCCGGGGTCGGGGATTTGTAGAGTGACCGGTACTTTTCTATGGCCTTTCTAATCTTACTCTGCCATTGCTATTGGTACATTCTGATAGCGATGGCTGATGCATGGCCACGTCATGCGAGACCTACATATGCCATCCCACCGGGCAAAGCATCGTACCAGCAAGAAGCTGATGACCGAATAAATTCCTGGGCTCCTATACAGCAGCTCACATTCGCTTGTTCATAAATAGCAGCAATGATAACCCTTTCTTTTATTTGCTATATGGCGCAGCTTCTCCTCTCTGAATAGATTCACGAGCCCTTGATGAAGAAAGGAGGAAAAAAGAAAAGAAAGTCGGCAGTATCTACCTCCGCTGATACAGCTGTTGTACCTACGGAGCCGGTTTCTGCAAACGAACAAATTATCAGAAAAATGAAAGACCTGGTCCTTAGGTTAGATACTACGGTTAGTAATCTGATCTCGTACAATTACTGACATCCAAATTAGTCAATTTCTCAATCCGAAGTACAGCGATTTGTCCATTAGTTGTGGCGATGAAGTCTTTCCAGCCCATCGGAACATCCTCTGTCCTCAATCAAAGTATTTTGAGGTCGCTTGTAGTAGTCAATTTAAGGTGAGATGCTTGCCATACTCCAGTTCTTTTCAGGTGAAATCATGAAATTGATCTAGAAACTTGTAGGAAAGCAACGGCGAGATCATCATTGAGGATTGCAATTCTGTGCTCCTTAAAAAGACACTCGAATTCTTGTACACAGGCGACTATACTTATGACGGTACTCCAATTACCCAAGCCCACCTGAACTCGAAGAATAGTTCTGAATGTTCACCCCAAACATGGGCAGGCAATAATTTTGAGTTAGATGCAGACACTGAACAATATCCAAACCCATCTCACAAAACCACTACCAATACCACAAATTTTCAAAGTTGTCATGCCTTCTTCCACGCTCAAATGTACGCACAAGGTGATTATTTTCAGATCAACGAGCTTAAGAAGAAAGCAAAGGACTACTTTATGGAATCCTTCTTGGAACGTCCCGACCAAGATTCATTCAGCTCCTCCGTCATTGAAGTTTACAGCTCAACAGGGGAGCACGACCGTGGACTAAGAGATCTTGTTGTCCAGCTCACGACGGATAACCTCAAGATTCTGAGGAATGGGGATAATCCTATACTCTGTGACGGACTTTTAGAATCTGTTCCCAAATTCATGTTGGAGGTCTGTCTTTCGACCTTGGACAAGTGTGCTAAATATCAGAGGCAGCAGTATGGATACTACTAGAAA
Source organism: Aspergillus brasiliensis CBS 101740 (assembly GCF_001889945.1). Taxonomy (NCBI): domain Eukaryota; kingdom Fungi; phylum Ascomycota; class Eurotiomycetes; order Eurotiales; family Aspergillaceae; genus Aspergillus; species Aspergillus brasiliensis. The sequence goes on from NW_027137472.1 coordinate 67,549, forward strand.
GTTCATTGTAATGCGCGAAAGGGTCTCGAATAATGTGCAGCTGCTCAACTTTTTGTTTGATATTCTGCTTTATCTGGTTATAGTGTGACAATGCAGGGCTTCAACTACCAAAGAGGACTGAGTAACGGTAGTATTCCAAATTAGATAAACCTGAGATAAACACTCGGCGGAACCTTTCACAGTACTCATGCCGTAAAAGTCTGTCTGCAACGGTCATAGGGCGCATCAAGAGAAACAAAAGACCATTCACAGATCATACACCCGTATTTCTAGAGTTCCTAGGCGGTGCATTTCCTCTACGGCGGGTAGTTGATACAGTGTAAGACAGTCCTCGACCAGTAAACTAGAACAGGAAAATAGTCTGGGTAATTGCATCGTCTAGAATCTATTAAAGAAAAGCCGCGTATGGTGTGTGTTGGCTCATTATTCTTTCGCTCAAAATGCCGGGTCCGGGCAGCGCCAGCGACTGCGCACCCGATGCTCATTAATCGCGTGGCGCTGGAATGCCATTTTACGCAACAAGTCACTTCGCACTAGTGGCACTTGAGGGGCTCCTTCTTCAGATGAACGGCATCAAAGTGGCGCGTGACACAGCCAGCATCGTAAAACATCCGGCAGTGAACCTTTTCAGGTAGCTTTTCATTCGTAAAGCATTGAAAGCAGGCCTCTGGTAATTCTGAATTCTCCAGATATTTCTTGGTAGCACGCGGCGGCTTACCCCGTATGGTAGGGGGTGCCACTTTGCATGCGTTGATGCTGTCTTGAACTTGTGGTGCATCCTGGGGTGGAGCTATGGGTTCATCCGATGCAGTGGTTGTAGTTTCTTGCCTTGGCCGGCCTCTCAGAGGGCCTTCTTTAAGGATGTTACAATATTGTATTACCGCATCTGCAGCTGCATCGCGCCGATTCCATTTGTCTTCCAGCGAGTTGGAGATCGGATAGGACAAAAGACATTGCAAAAGGTGTAGCTGGTTTCGAGGTATAGCATCCTCAAGAAGTTCATCTTCTTCCTCCTTGACTGCAGTGCTAGATAGCTGTGCTTCAATATCCAGGAATGCCTGCTTTTCATCAAAATTCTCTTGGATCTGATGCCGCAAAGCCCTCAGTAATTGTTTTCGTGTATTTTCATCTCCTTCTTTTGTCTCTCCATCCGAGTGAGCAGACCCGGTTGCTGGGTTTTATTATACTGGGCACCAAGCTCGCTCAACTTCTGGTGGGTTTTTTCTAACTCAGGATGGTCCTCTACCTGTGCCTTCTGTTGTTCAGTTAGATATCTTGGGCGTCGCGGGTCTTGCCAACGGTTCTGGCGCGTGACAGCCTGTATTAATTCTACGTCCGGGTCAAGGCCACAGATAACCTGAATCATATCTGTTTCGATCTGCAAAGCATGGTAATGGTCGAGAAAGTCCGGGGGCTAGTGTGCTTTATGATCAATATATGTTGCTCATCGCTGACCTATTCTGAAGGTTAATGTCAGCAGTTAAAAGCACTTTGGATAGAGGTGGTATGGAAAGAATTGTTCACTACTCTTGTTGATTACTTTGCTACTCCCGTACCGGAACTTATGGGTATGGAATGTCCTGGGCTATCCGCGGATCTCCCTAAACGTGACCAGCAGACTGGACATGGAGGACTTGGACATGGGTTGGGTCTGCTTAATGGTTGGAATCCTTTTGATTAATTCTGTTTTACAAAAGATATACCAATCCGCCTTCTCCGGATCCAAGGGCACCAGGAGCTGTTGGCAACCTTTGCTAACAAAGAGCTTCTTTAGCTGGGCCTTTGATGTTAAGTTATTCTGGAATGCTTTGGCGTGGAATAAAACTCCGCATAGCAATGTATGGGGGTATATCACTAAAGATGGTCCATAGACTACTTCAGGGAGTGTAAATGTAGTCCTGTTGTAAGTTAGTTCATATTGCCCGGTTTAGACGTGTCTTGAAAGGGTAATGGTTTCTAAAATAGTCTCGTGTTGACGGATCCAGCAGGACTTGGAGATCATGAGATATGAAGGGGAAAGGAAGGCAGTGCCCTTACAATTTAGTTAGTCCGAGAAACTTCTTACATCTGTCGGGTGTTAGTTTAACTAAAGGGATAGGAGGTCCGCCACGAGGATCCTTCTGCAGTGAGATTTGTAGGTCTTTGAACTGGAGACTCAATAGGGCGCTCCTGCGGTGTACAGTGAATAGAGCTAGTGAATTGAATAGGTATACTTGGATACGCGGGAATCCAAGATAGAACTTCTTTAGCTGGGTAGATAGGATCGTTTCGTTCAATGGATCAACGTCTTCTATATAAACTGGAGTTTTTTTTTTGTTGTGTGTCTAATCCATGTTCGACAGCTAAGTATCTCATATTCTATGGACGGTTAGGCAAGACAGGCAATCTGATTGGAAGAATAAGAAGTTATGCTACTAACTCTCTGTATTTCTGAGCCATTCCCATCGTCGATTTTGGTCTTTGTAAATTTTTGGTAGTAAATGTGGAGGTTCTTCCATTCGGCGCTTAATGAGCTTTATTTGTTGATGTCTTTTAATTTCCGACCCTTCTTTCCTCGCTCGATTTGAGACACTAGTCTAAAAACTGATATAGTTTATTATTTGTTTGCCTGGTGTAGGGCCTTCTCAGTATCTCGCCATTTTGGCTCGTCGGGTTCCTGTTGTGTTTGGATGGCACAGTACCCAGACCTTTGTCAGTGGACGGAGACAGTGATGCTGCTCAATGAGGACCATGGACTGTTTCTACCGGGTCTCAATCCGCTCGCGTCGTTCGGTGGTTAGAGGTGATTTATCAAAATTCTCTGGGATCTTAGAAAGTGTATTTCCAGATCTGTCTCACCCGCAATTGGGTTGTTTCCCGCCACAGATACTCTCTCGAGTTCGACATCAAACGCATTGCGAAATGCCGGTGCTGCTGAAGTCTCATCTTCCGTAAGATTTCGGTATTGCTGGACAGCAGTTGGCTGTTTACCCGAGATCGGGATGTTTGCTATAAGGATAGGGGGTTTGGGTGGAAGAGGGTGTGAAAGGCTATGTGGAGCTGGAGGAGCCTTGTACAATTTCCAACGGGAAGCAGACACAGTAGTTTGAAGTTCTGGAGGAGGAGGATTGTAGAAGCTGATAATATCAAGGCTGATATGCATGATTTTGAGGATTTTCAAAAGCTGTATTGATTGGTGAGGGGAGAAGAAAGAAAGAACAGGGAGATTTTATGCTGAAATTGCAGTGTATAACTGATTGCCTGAAGCCCAGAGACGAGGGAAGCATCTATATTACAATTGACCTAGCGGATGGACACATTGGTACATCGCGGATCATTTCTGATATCCATGTAAGCATTTTATTAGCCAGCCAGCACTGTTGAATTTCACCATCGCCATACAGAGCCCCCACCATAATCATTTCAAGACCGAGAGCTTGTATGGTGCATCGGCGCAGATGTGTATGGTAATACACAGGGACTTCGGAATTGTGGATACTGATGAGCAGGGCATAATCCCAATGGGGAACAAGCATCTAATCTGCTCTATGACCCCAGCCAAAGACGCTCACCGACCCCGCCCCAAAAAGGCATGTTGCGGAAGATTTCAAAGTTCTTCTGA
>NW_027137472.1:72604-76302 GCF_001889945.1 Aspergillus brasiliensis CBS 101740
CTTGTATACTTTCACGGCGAAGACCGCTGCTTCAACTTTTTGGAGGCAATACTACAATATGTTAGGATATCTCATAAATTACGCCACAAGAAGTATACTTATGGTCTTCGAGAATGATGATAAGATCTGATGTAGTCCGAGCAAGGGTACGTACCAGATTCTTCAATGATGATCATTATTTTCAGCCTTTCATCCCGTCCGTAGCTGCCGGAACCAACGGCTTTGCAATGCTGTTGACTTTCGTTGCGGGAAAAAGGGCTCCATTTCCTTCCAAGATAACCCATAGTCTTTCAGTATGACAATGAGCTGATCTTCCACCTTTGTGAATCTTCCTCCTGTCTTTGGGTAACCCAGGTCAAGGCCAGAGGGACTAGCCATATCCGCCCTTACGTGAGATTCGTCAAATTCAGGATGATGACGATCTTGTGTCCTGCATCCTGAGCACAGTGAAGAAGGGCGAAATGTAAGGGTATCATTGCAATTTCCCGGCAGTATCTCGAGATAGCCACACACCGGTACCCTTCCCCGAGAGCAGGTATCTGGGCTTAGAAGGTCGGACCAACTACCCGAGCTATGCCGAGAGATAGATTGTGATATGCAATCACATGAAGAGCAAGTGCGGGTAGTAGGCGTGGCAGTAAAGACTGACGAGATACGTTGTGGATAGCGCCCTGTAGACTCTGTTGGATGAGACGCTGCAGGGTTCGACATCCCCCTTGAAGAGCTGGTCAGGTGTCTGATGTGCCTGCGTTTGCGGGGACGCATCCCACAAACACGCTTGCGTGGATTGGTTAACGGTGCGAGGTCCTCTCCCGATTCGCTGGACTCTGTCCGAAAATCTGTGTCGCCAGGATCATCATTGTCTGAGCCAGATTCTGCTAAATTTGCTTGCATCAGAGAACGGCGACGTCGAGAGGGCACTACCACTTCAACATTTGTTCTTCTGGGTCGGCCCGAGATTTCAGTTCTTTCTGCTTGGTTCTCCAGGAAGTGCATGTCGGCCCTCAGTCGTTCAGATGCCAAACACGTATCAGAGTGCTCTGACGTCGGTGACGTAGGTTTTGTACCTTGACCATTTAAACAACAAGGAGAGTTTGTCGCATCCATGCTGTAAGATCGGTTGCGACCTGGGATCTCGGGTTAATAAACATCTTCAGCTTTCTTGGACCAGAGCGAAAATAGGTTTAATGTGGAGTATCTCACAGTCTTCCGGATTGGACGATCCAAGTTTACTTTGGCTCCCAGGTTGTTGATCACCGGAAGCTAAGGTTAGTGGTGCGGATTCTGCCTCCACTGCCTTGCTCGTGGACCTGAAATTGGAATATTCCGAGTGGGATGCTTGTGGTTCAACTGTTGAAGAACTGGGTGCACATTTGCTATTACCACTTTTATTGGGTGTAGAAATGTGTTCGCCGTGTTCTTCTCGTGCAGTATTTCTCTGTTGTGCATCCGTATCCAGGTGCGCGATCTCTGCCCTTTCTGATGGGGAAGCCAGGAGTGCCTTTACACCTGGAGATATATCTTCAGGTTTGCCTCCTAATGAGACAGAACCCTCGTTGGCTGTATATGTAGGTGGGGGCTTTCTGGGAAGGGGATGGTTACCATGCAACGTAGTCGGTAAATGGGGGGCTTTCGAGTCTTTCTTGTTATTTTCTATCTCAGAGTGCACATCAGAAGGCATAGAAGTTTCATCTGTGCGCGAGGTGAAGATTTTAGGCTGGTAGAAGCGAATGTGATTCATCCCGGTTGGGTAGAATAAATCCACGGTTGTTGACTGCAGGTAAATATGGATGACAGTTGGAGTCTTAGGGGGGTTAGGGCTGCAGCAGGATGATGTGAGGGCTAGTAGCATATAGAAGGGACAGGATGATTCTGGTAGAGGCCCTCAGCCAGGTTTGATGCTCAATACAATTTATATCAGGGAGCATACCCTCCTTTATACGACTGGGACGATGTCATCCACGGCAAAGGGACGAGATTCCTGCGTCATCCTATACTTCGTTGCTCTTATGCTGTGGCAAATTGTATCATCGCCCATTCCAATACAACATTCTTCGTATGCTGTATCTCAAGTTTAACTCGGGCTCAAGAGTGACGCAAGTGTTTAGCGCCTCCAAAGATTTTCTATGCGCGTATGGGCCGTCGTGGAAATTTCCCAATATGTATAATCAGTATCAGTCTGGAAAGTCTAGAAGCAGGTGGTTTCATATCGACGGAAAGGGTAGTTGACCTGCAAGAAAATTTGGCGTAATCAAGTACAACGCGGCTGTAATTGTTTCTGAATATTCTGGAACATATTCCACCCTACAAAAGAATTTGTCATTTTGACCAAGCTGTAAACGAGGTTTTACTGAATAGTAGCAATTTCCATGAAGTGAATCTAGTATGTAACTACTGTACCAGACTGTGTCTAGTACAGAAAAGTCATCGACTTTTCTATCGAAAACGAACCATATGTTCAGAAGACTACCATATTCAAAATCCGCAGATCCTCCTTACCAGCCGATACTTTAAATGTATGTAGCCGGTTATCGAGGTTGTCCCCTGCTACAGTAATAACAATGAGAATATTCAATTCACTGGAAAACTCTATCGTCAGACCATAGTTTAGCTGATTGTTCTAGCCAGGATCGGGACCTAAGAAGTTTCCAGATCTCGATTCTGTCTGTCAGGCGAAAGTGCCAATGACATCACATATGTTTTAATGAATCATTCTACACAGTTTTTGTGGCCGACGAACTTGTGCGGTATGTAGGAAATTAACGATCCTGGGCCAGACCAGCGGCTGGGGGGGGGCCTGCTGAGTGGGTGGAGGAGAGGGTAATAGCAGCAAGCCTTCTTGCTGCAAAAACAGCCAGAGCACTCTACCACTTTCGGAAGCGTAGTTGCCCCGTTGGGCTAGAACTACCCACCAAGGAGACCATGGTCGGCTTGATGGGGCAGGGCCCACATCCAACCAGAAAGGGAAGCCGCAAAAGCGGCCAGGCTGCACCGGAGGAGATTTTATATTTTTAATTAATTTTACTTTAACTCATTCCACTCCCTATTATTATAAAAATATTTCTTATATTTTTAACTATAACAAGTGTAAGCAGCATAATTTCAACTCTTTAAATCTATAATATAAAGAATGCCTTTCAGGAAATAATATTTATAGAAATTTTTAATAATATAATTATTCTTATAAATCTTATTAAACTGACAAATACACTTTTTCACTTAATTATAATTAGTATGATAGTAAGACATATTAACCCATCCTTAAAAAAGAAAAGAAACTGAGGGATCTAGCTAATATATATAGGGAGAATACACACCTTTATCTTTAAATCTATAATATAAGGAATGCCTTTCAGGAAGTAATATTTATAGGAGTTTTTAATGATATAACTGTTTTTATAAATTTTATTAGACTGATGAATACGCTCTTTCACTCAGTTATGATTAATATAATGGTGAGACATATTGACCCATCCTTAGAGAAGAAAAGAAACTAAAGGACCTAGTTAATATATATAGAGGAAATATATACTTTTATATTTTTTAAGGATAAAAAACCTTGAAAGAGGGGGAGTGATGTTATAGATCCCTGCTAGTTAAATTACTAGTGAGGCGGACTTACTAGGTAGAAAATATTAATAAAGATAGTATTTGGACAATCAGTAACTCTTATTAAGTAGAATCTTAGTTTAAGTAAA
>NW_027137473.1:0-8131 GCF_001889945.1 Aspergillus brasiliensis CBS 101740
GCCAGCGAGCTTGACTGGTAAACGGAAATGGAAATTAGCCACCAATGTGACTGAAGAAGCTTTCCCCAACACTTCTGAGCCTTGGAACTTATGCAGCATTGACGCTTATCGTGCCGGCATAGAGTCTGCCCTTCTCATGGCTCCAACCCGTCCACTGGGACTCCCGATAGGAGAGCTAGAACACGCCTATTCCTGCACGGCTTGAGAGACGCCTTAGCCTGGCACAATCCATGCAGTGTCATCTTATGCGGATCATATAGGAACGTATCCGGAAAATGAACGCTGGAGCACAGACTACGGATGCCTGGCCAATCAGTGCTTGTGAATCAGTAGTCATGGGTGGATTTGTGGGCCCTGCCGATCATGTTTGAGATGCAAGAGGCAGCAGGATTCCCACCACACGCTATCCATGGTTGTTGATATTGGATCTTATGGCTTCTCAGCCCTAGCCGCTAATTACCACTAGCGCATGGGTCTCCAGACCCTATCCCTATCTACTGCCCCGCAGTCTCCCAGGCAGTGTTATCGAAGGCCGTTGAAACGCGGCGAATGGCAGCAACCAACAAGCGGGGATTGTGTGTGACACCGGGGACTGACGTTGATATGTGTAGACCACACAGGAAAGATACGGAAGGTAATGCCTTCCGTTTCCCAGCTGGCTATGCTGTAAGGGACGGCCGGGGTTCTGAGATGAAGAAAGATTTCCTATCTGACCATTCCAATAAGTGCCAGTGGAGGGAGCCGGTGGAGGTAGTGCTATCTTGCAAGGAAGTTCGCCAATGTAACTTCACCTTCTTAATTATGTATCAATGGTGCGGGATTTGTGAAAGGTACACTGCAGGAACCATGGTACACACACTCTCCCTTGTATTCCCCCGCCCCCGGCTGGAGATAATGCGGCGCCCTGCACCCTTAATCGGGTCCGATGGCGGCGTTGACAGATACCAACCAGCAGTGTAAAAGGGGCTCTCCCAGACACGCATGGTTCGCTATAAGAGCGTCGATCTTCTCGCCGACTGTTTCGAGACCAGGAATATGCCCCCAGCTTTAAAAAGAGAATGGCCGTACACGATATCACAGATGTCGCAGCAAAGGGCTACGAATCTAAGGAGGCCTCTGGGTCGACGGGGCAGCTGCATATCGGGTGTTGTGTTTGGACATTCGGTAAAGCTCCTACGCGGACCCGTGGGGGCCAGCCAGATATGGCATCCAAATGGGAACAGAGGAGATACTGGGAGATTGCGGTGAGTCCAGATGGTCCCACGGCCTTGGGGTGCAACTGACGGGCCATTGGTAGAAACCTCTGGTCGTGGAACTGTGCGGCCAGTGGACTGAAGGGTGTGCAAATACAACGTGCACGGCAAATATCTTGGTAGGTCGGACGGGCCCTTGCTCGCTTGGCTCACGTCCGGGTGAGACCCTATCACAGGACGTGGATTGGGCCTCATCAGAGCCGAGCATGCTGACCGTGCCTGTAGCTGAATTATCTGCGTGATATGTATCAGGAGTTCCAGCCCTGTATGGCGCTGTTTCCGACCTCGTCCAACCCACTCGACTATGTCCAGGCTATCGAAGCCCACCTCGGTGATATGGAGATGTCCAGTCCACAGAACCCGCTGCCGGGACTACTGACGGGTTCTAAGCGCAAGCTGGGGTGGACCGACACATCTGAAGCTACTAACGAGAGAGCCGTGACTCGCCGGCGAACCGCCGATATCGATCAATTCGACGCTGTCGCCGGTGGACCGGCAAATCATGTCTGCAGTAGGCAGCTCGGCCCGTTGGTCACTGAGTGGCAGCACTCCAATCCAAGCTTCCACGAAGGCGAGGACGCGGAGGGACTGACTCGCATCTTGTCAGAATTGGATGATGAGGGTAGCATCAGTAGTGGTAGCAGGGCCGGCGGCCGGGAGGAAGATCGAGGTTGCGAGCAAAGCCAGATCGCTTCGGTCTGTCAGGGCTCTATCTCGGATACAGATGAGAGCGACGGAAGCACAGCCGATGGCCCTGAGCAACAGTCTGGGCACGACGATGCATCCACAGCGATGGATGCAATGGATCTGTCCGGTGGACTGCTCGCCCAACCAGGCACGGGGGCTGCATTCGACCACCTACTCCGGGAATTTCACGAAACCTCCGTGAACGCCATGCAGCAACCTACCGCGTCTGTTGATGGCTTGTCCGAAAGCGTCACCGGGCGGACCGGCGCCCGCAGCGGAATTACACTCATTGACACCGAGGCCCCGGAACGCGCACGCTTGGATCCATTGTTTGTTCCGCAGAACACTCAATGGCCGGAGCCACAGATGCAGCCATCATGGTCTACAGGGCAGACGCCGATTGGCCCGGGTGATGTCGCGCCCTTCTCACAATCGTCCTCCCCGAGCCTGTCCACAGCCGACACCGCTAGGCTGGCAGACAGCTGGTGCCTTCCGGAAAACATCAGCCAAGCCATCCTGAATGCATTCCCCGCCTCCCCAGTGACGCCTGGCACCCAGGAGAGAACGTTCGCGGATGAGAGCATGGGCGATGGCCGGCATGATATCCCGGATCATGAAGCTGGAGCCGCCCGACAGGATGAGTGGGCTGCGCTGCGCGATACCCTGTCGCACAGCTTGTCGGAGGACGACTCGATCTCAGTCTATGGGGCATCCTTGACGCGCGCCCATGTGGACCGGTTGCTGGCCGAACTGCAAACCCCCGGGGGTCTCTCAGACTTCAGCGTTGACCTCCTGGGAGAGCGGCTGGCCCGGCAGCACCATGCCCAGAATCTGCGGATCGGGGACGTGGGGTGGAAGGACCAGCTCCACCGGGGTTCGCTCCGGCTGTACCCTCTCCCACGGACGTTGCTGTTGCCCGACAGCAGGCACGGCAACTGGTCCTTGATAGAAGTCCAGACTAGCACCGGGGCCGTCGTGCACTACTCCTTTGCCTCCAAAGAGCCGTCCGCGCACGACGTTTCGCGCCCACAGGCCTGTTCCACCTGCCAGGCCGCCACGACTGCCTTGTCCCAGCATTTGCGCGAGTGCCAGCAGCCCTGTCCCGAATGGCAGGTAGACCATCAGCGCCTCGCGTCCGATAGGGAAGTGGATCGCAGTGAGACCCGCTTCCTCTGGACCATGGCGCAGCGGGCAGGAGGACTTCCCGTGCAGGGCGATCCCCCGGATACCTTCCGGTCCAGCCTGGCCCAGACAATTGTCGCGGAGGTGCTCCAGTCTCGTACCAGTCAGCCACCGTCACAGGTTGGTGGGTTGACCGGCCTGTCACGTCACGAGAAGGCGGAACGGCGGTGGTCTGCCGTGACAGGACACAGTGGTACCCTGGATTTGACCAGCACGTGGCAGCGTGTGGCGCAAATGCCGCTGGGCGGGGCACCCATGGGATGGGAACAAGCGGATCGATTGCTTCAGCTGACCTTCAACATCGCATCACCCGCGGTCTTGGTGGGGATCAAGCGCCAGCTGTCACATTTGCGGGCCCGAGAGCACGATGCGACGCGCCCCTTTGGCCGCAGCGCGGCGGGCGTGTTTGAGGCGGGCCTGTGGCACAAAAGCAATGAGCAATCGTCTCGGATTGGGCTTGCATTGACCTGCTGGTATGTCCACGACCTGCGCCAGCAGCACAGCCAACGGGGCTGCCCGGACCCGTTGGGCCAGACCGTCGGGGACATCGTCCAGGGCCTGCCGGCGGACGCTCGGGATTATCGCCAGGTGGAGGAGAAGGTCAAGGAGTGGAGCAAGCGGGCATGGCCGTGGAAGCAGCTCGCGCGTATCGCCGGGTCTCCCAACATCCTCTGCTTCCTTCCCCAAGGCGTGGGCTATTTCTCCGGCGAGGAGGGATCGTCCATGACGGACTACCGCACGCTGAAAAAGAGCCAGTTTGAAGCCATGGAGGCGGTCCTGCAGCAGTTCCGGCCCCGGTTGCTGCAGAATGTTCCCCCAGATTTCTTCGAGATCTTCCTGTACAACCGCCTGCCGACAGCCCGGTTTGCGTTCGAACAATGGATGGACGAGGAGATGCTGCAAGAGCCTCTTGATTCCAGCAAATTCGACCACGCTTTTGACCCACAGCCGAATTGACCAGCCGTTTGTAACTCTAGAAAATCGGTCCGTGTTAGGAACTGTGTCCTGCGGAGGATCGTGGAACATCCTTCCCGACTCTAGGAACCGATACACGTCTTGATCTGTGAGATTCAGCGATCACCTGGAAATGTTCCAGAATTACCTACAAACCGTAATTTGCAGCGTCTTACAAGCCATGCTTGAATTTGAACTGTTCCGCTATGTGCTTCATGAATCTTACAGTATTTATGCCAGAATCCGGCATCCGGCGTCTGGTTCAATCTATAGGGCACGCAGTAGTAAGGATATGAGAGGCACTTCCACGCGTCCTCAGATGTAGTGGTAGTGCAAGATAGCATGGCAAGAGATTGCGAGGCTGCTTGCTACCAGCCATATGTGTAGGAACGGCTTTTGCACCCAAGGAGGATGCGTGCCCTCATATGGGGCATCGCCGCTGCATACCATCTTATGGAATGCCATATTCCCCACACGTTAGAAGTGGGGCTATGATCTACACGAAAACGATAGTCTGGCTCCATTAAAGACAACGCCTCTCAAGAGATACTTCTGGGTATATTTGTTCTTGCCGAGGCCCACAAGCCAGGTACGCGGACGCCACGGTATAAAGGTATCGCAACCCAGCTGCTTCGAGGAATCAACAGGCCCATCTCGGCGTGCGTATCTTCCTAGAGCCTCGCTGGTACCTCCTGGTGTGATAACATCTCAGCCAAGCTCCCTTTTGCACGATCCCAAGAACACCTACCACCTCCTCTGACCAGCATGTTGCTGCTGGACCTACCGGGAGAGCTCTTACTTTGTGTCATGGACTACCTGGAGCGGGCCAAGGACATCCATTCCCTGTGTCTCACCAATTCGCATGTTTATCGACAGCTGCTACCGGCGCTCTATCGCTTCAATATAAGATTCCAAAACAGCTCGGCGCTGCACTGGGCGGCGCGTTATGGTAAGCTGGGACTTGTCCAGACGATGTGTTTTTATCGGGCCCGCGTCAATGTGTATCTCCATGGCTACACACCTCTTCACCTTGCCGCAATATTCGGACAGGCACCCGTCGTGAGACAGCTGCTTTCATGCGACGGCATCGATGTCAACTGCCGCGGCGAGAAACTGGGCTTGACCCCGCTTGGTGTGGCGGTGCGGAAGGAGAATGTAGAGGTTGTTCAGGTATTACTTTCAGACGCCCGCACAGATATCAACGCAGGAAGCAGGGACAACAAGACACCGCTGCTGGACGCCATCAAGTATCGGCACCTCGTCATTCTGCGATTGCTTCTGGCCGACGTGAGACTTGCGATACATTCCCAGGGCCAAACAACCTCGCCATTGCTGTACGCCATGCGCAAAGACTTCGGCTGCGGCGGTCGCGCGCTCCTAGCGCATGGCGACATTGACGTCTCAGCACGAGACTGGAAGGACCGGACGGTTCTGCACTATGCTGTTCTGCACAACGACGACGGACTTGTGCAGCTCTTGCTTCAGAAGCAGGACCTTGATGTGAACGCGCAGGATTGGCTTGGTATGACCGCCGTGCATCGTGCCATCATCAAAGACAATAGACGAATCGTCGCCCTGCTCCTGACACGCAGTGACCTTGATGTCTCGATTTCCGGTGCCGATGGGCACTGGAAGATATACGAAGAAATGCCGCCATTATGTCTGGCCGTTGCCCTCCGCAGGAACCGCATCTGCCAGCTTCTGCTGGAAGCCCCTACGGATGCCGATGTGCGCACGGCAAGCGGGAATTCCCCCTTACATCTAGCCGCAGGCATGGCGGATCTTGATTTGCTCACGCTATTGCTCAACCAACCAGATATCAAGCTAAACGGCCGGAACGACGACGGGTTCACAGCTCTGCATGAAGCCACAACCCGCGGGTACCTGTCTGTTGCCAAGCTGCTCCTCGCTGAGCCAGGGGTGGATGCAAATGTGGGAGATACATGTGGGCGGACCGCACTCTGGTGGGCGACGAAGCGCTCTGACGAGATTCTGACAAAGCGGCTGCTATGCGAAGACGACCTCGACCTTAATGTTGTTGGCCGGGATGGATCAACATCCCTCCATCATGCGATCCAGTACCGGAACCGAACCATAGCACGGCTACTTCTCTGCGAGGAGAGACTGGATGTCAATGTACCGGACATGGCCGGTTGGACTCCACTTATATGGGCCGTGCATCAAGCGGACATTGACATGGTCAGACTGTTGCTTGTGAGAGACGATCTGCAGCTGGATCCAATCTTCGCGGGAAACGCATCGGCACTGGGCCTGGCAGCGGATCGAGGCCACACCAAGATTGTGAACTTATTCCTCGATCACCGGGATCGCTTGGACATTAATCTCCCAACCCAGGCAGGCGAGACCCCGCTATGCCGGGCCGCAGCAGCTGGGCACTGTGAGGTGGTCGATCTCCTCCTCCAAGATCCTCAGCTAGATGTCAATCAGACAGACCTCAACGGATGCAGTCCGCTGTACTGGGCGGTATATGCGGGACATTTCAACGTTGTGAGACGTTTGCTTCAGGACAGAAGAGTTGTGATTGAAGGGGATTACTTCCGGAGACCAGCACTGGCGGCCGCTCATGAAATGGGGCATGCAGAAATTGCCGATCTTCTTAGAACATATAGACTCGAATGACAGGTGGTACCGGCATCCTGGTGAGCGTGTGATCTGATCGCCATCGGGCGACTCCTGGTTACAGTACTACATATTGTCATTCGGAAACTTACGTTACATGACTGATAATAGCCAGAGCACAATCACTTAGATGCGATACTGCGAGCATGCGTATGTTACTCGTAGAAGACCGCGCCTAGTCCAGGCAGACCTTACGATATAACCTTTTTCTTTTCCGTATCATTAATTATATCTACTGGACTAGGTAGAGCCGGCGTGCAGAACTGTATCTCGAAGTACAGGTACGGCTTTGCCGCTCTCAGTGAATAGTCATAGAACGGACCGCAGCCATATGTGCTGTACTGGCAGTAATCCTACACATCAATCAACTGAGATTATGGGAGGCAAATAGTTGATTGACAAACCGTCAAATGAGCGTCAGGTGACCGGCCACGTAGGACCCTCACTCAGGCTACTCTTCATGCCTTAGCAACCGTGGCTACGTAGAATCGGTACGAGGAGCAAGTCTTCGCTCCGTGCTTTCTGAACTATCTCATTCAGTGCTAGTCGCAACACAGCTGCGTGCACTCGCTAATGCAGACGTCATGTGACTATGTGAGATGCTGTATGATTCCTGAGGCTCCTGTATTCCCTTCACAGATTGACTAGATTGACGTAACGACCCAGTAGTTGTACGGCGAATGTTCCCTTGACTTGGCAGTGCCCCCATCATTGGCTGGAGGCGGTGAGCCAGGAGTTTCTTTGCTGGAAGGAGTTAGCGTACTACGCAACGTGCGCTATTACAGATTGAGCTTAGCGCACTGTCCAGATGCCCCACGAACCATTACGATTCGCGCCCCGTCTTGTCTCACATAGCAGCCCAGTCAGAGTCTCATGCGAAACTCGGGCAGAAGAAGATCCTGTCAGATACTGCAGCATGTGTCCAGTACTCCACTATGCCCAGGAGTCCTTTCAGCCTTCTGAATTCTACGAGTATCCTCTCATATCCATGCGGGATGACACTCAGTCCCACACTTAGACGTCAAGCGTTGTGTGTCTGTTCGGTATCCCCAACTTGTCCTTTAAAAGAGGCCAAGCCGGTTACAGGGCTACCGGTTCAGCTATTAAAGACATCCGTACCTGAACAACCGTGGTATTGCATCTAATCAGCTTTGCGCTTCTATGTATTCCCTTTTTCTGTGCTCGCCCGATTCAACCGCAACCTTAGAGCTCAGCAATGAATGCTGTCGTTATCCCTAGAGATAGAAGAGTGTATCGACCATCACTTCTACCGAATCACGGTTCTAGTGGTCGTTTGCGGTTCATAGCCAGCCTGGACACCGCATCGAGTGACACTAAAACAGCAAGGCAGGCATACAGCGACCGTTTCCTCGACCCAAGGCCTGGTGAGTTTATACCGTACACTGTTCCCTGAT
>NW_027137473.1:9521-42091 GCF_001889945.1 Aspergillus brasiliensis CBS 101740
TTGGCTTGGACCGCATATACTCGTGAGATGGGCCCAAGATAACCGTTGCGTTAAGCTGCAACTCTCGGGTGGGAACGTCAATAGACCATCCCGCAGGACTCTCAGGACTTGTGTCGTGCTCTCCCAGCATATAGCTGGATGCTGGCCATGAACAGAGTCTGCGTGACCTTTCTGGTGAGGCCAGCCGGCAGAGAATGTCTAATCATCGTTTTAAAATATATCTGACGTAGAGAGTGGCACGGAAAGACAACGTGTATTTTGGAATGTGCTTGTCATCCGTTTTACTTCCTTTCATAGAGAGTTTCTTGATGGGAGGAAATGCCTAGATGGGCCCTGCCATCTGCCATCTGCCAACTGCTGACCATGGCGAGCAAAGGCTCGGATCAGGACCGAGTTCAGCAGTGGTCCATAGACTGGGGCCCCTTATGTGGTAGTGGCTGGTTTGTTAGTATCAGTGGTCACCTGGCTATAATACTTGGTAACTCGCGATTGAACCATGGTCAATAATCTGTGAATCCTATATCCGGTCTCCCTTGTCTTTCCCCTAGTGTGTTTCGGTCGTCAAGCTGTAATTAGTGATAGTCGCATTATAGGCATTCGTTACCACCCGTAGGTGTTTCTGGGCAGTAGTTTCTCTTTCTTTTTCTTTTCTAATGGACGGCCTTTTGCTACATGACGCCTGAGACTCCGTTCCGTTCGTTGCGCGGTATAGTAGGCTGTTACAAAGCCTTCAAAGATGCCGTACCGACTCCCCCAAGGTCTTCTGAAAGCTTTTAAACCGGGCCCTCTATAAGTGTATGGAGAAAGTCGTCTTATGAGCGCCTTCCTAGGCGGCGTAAAGCAGAGGGTTTGGCATGAGCGGATGGCAGTGTGAAGTCTGTCCGCGTGGTAGCGACTATCTATTTTAAAATGACTATACTAAATAGGCGAAAAGAGCGAAAGCATATGGCCGTGTTCGGCCAAGCTTTATTTCATATTTGAACAGCAACTACAAAAGGAAAAGCACTTTAGAGAAGTTCTTGTATTCCTGCCAACGTGTTTGTACGGGTCTCGTAATTCAAAATATTCTCGAGGGCAGCAGAACTGGCCACTGGCCGCGGCGAACATATCACGACGCTCCGAATTCGTCAATGGAATACAATCTGACTGAAAGACGAGAAATGTGCAAGTATGCGTCGGACTTGATAGATTGTTGAAAAGAGAAATAATTCCTGAAGTCATTGCTATCATGTGCTGTAAGAGTTGGTAACACGACCGTTGCGAGTATAGGTGCTATCCACTAAAGGTTCAATCACATGTGGGACGCAAACCGGCAGCAATGAATAAGGCAACTAACAAGAACAGTGCAAGCATCTTTGTGACAGGCATTTTTTCTTCCATTTCGGAGCAGGTGTGACATTGATGCGGTGGGGAGCCAAACGGGTTGATTATTTCGTTGATGTTCAGCCGGGGATCGCCAGCGAGAGAGTAGTATATCGGCGTGTCTCTTTTCTCTTTTGCAAACCAGAGAGCAGTCTGACCGTGATTGTTCTTCAAATTGACATTTATTCCAGGATGTTGCAGGAGCAGCCTGACCATTGCCAAATGTCCTTTGCATGCCGCTATGTGAAGTGCGGACCAACCGTCGTTGTCTTGTGCATTGATATCAACCGTACTTCGTCGCAGGAGTAGCTCCACAACTCGCAAACGTCCTTCATCTGACGATTCATGAAGCGCGGTGCACCCGTAATTGTCCTTCTTATTGACATCGGTGCCACGATGTTGCAGGAGCAGCTCGACAATTGGCAAACGTCCCTTATATGCTGCTTTATGAAGAGCGGTTGACCCATGTTTGTCCTGCGCATTTACATTGATTCCAGGAAGTTGCAGGAGCAGCTCCACAACCGGCAAATGTCCTTTTCCTGCTGCTATGTGAAGTGCGAGGAATTTGTCGGTGTCTTGGGATGCAGAATTTGCTCCGGACGCAAGCAGCTGGCCAACAGCACCGCAAGGGCACCTGTAGGCTGCCCACGTAAGAGGAGTATATCCCGGTCTGGCATCAATGTCGGCATCATCGTCTTGAGAGAGCTGTGTAGTGGCTACCCAATGGTATTCACGGGCAGCTAAGTGCGAGCATACATCAGGTGTAGAGAGATCCTTCGTAAACTCGTGGTCGCCGTTCTCCTGGCCCATTTTGGTAGCTGTAACAATGCAGACGAAGAAGTATCTGACTGGGTCCTTGCCATCAAGCCGGTGAAGTGCAGGAGTTGTCATGTTTTATATCCACTGACGCTCTTATTCTGTCCCCGGTGACGCTGTTCTTTAATCCCTCGAAAGTGACTTTTAGCGGTATGGTATGACCCGATCACATTCCTTGATTCTGTGATATCCACCTTCATATCGTTCCCTGAACGGCCGGTCGCTCCAGAATGACGAAGAATGCTCCTCGGAACGTTTACTGGGCTTCTAAGAAACCATGTGGTGGTCCTCAGAGCACGGTCTCTTCCACATTGTACGTCTTTGCTCGGGAGAGGCCATTTGCTAAAGACTTCGCCGCAACTGAGCTACGACCCATCCTCTCTGCTACATAACATACTTACCAGAACGCTTCAGAACGCCCACACTCCGTTCTCATTAACCACCGTTCGGCCAGTGTTTCAATTCTGAAATCTCTTCACACTGATGGAGGTAATCTCGTACAATCTCCCGTATGTGGCCTCGAATAGCGTTGCCCGCAGAGGACTAATCCTCCTTGTTCGTCTGTGGCTTGAACCAATTCAATCAAAAGATGCTTCCCATAGCCAGCGTCCGGCCTCGCTCTTCAGGATAATTAACAGGTAGCTTTTCGATTACTGTATTCTGAAAAGCGTCGAGTGAGAAAATACCCCTGTAATCGCGTGTGCCCGGGTAAAGATAATACCTTTGGAGCTCCGTAAGCCGGGTGCACTCATGTGCATATCCATTACCACGCATATGGCTACATAGAGCATCTAGAACTGTATCAGGCCAGCTCTTCATACCGATCATCTCCAGTTTTGGGATCTTTTACAGACATAACAATCGTCTGTAACATCGTCAAGACCTAGGCCGCAGTTGTCATGTCTGGCCTATCAGTTGGGTGTCTGCAGGAATAACTACACGAAACACTCACCAATCGACTCTACCTGCCTTACTAAGTGCAATCAGTGATTTCCACAGTACAAGTGCTATAACCGTATATCATCTTGCTCAGATAGAAGATAACTGCAGCAATCCAGAATTGACTGGCAATCAAGGAGGCACTTTCATACATATTCACTGACATCCTCAGTCGTTTCCTAATGGTCTGCGAATAGGGCCAAAATAAACAAATCGAGATTCCTGCAGCTACTCAGACGTGAAAAGCCAACCCCACTGATAAACCACGGCGTCCTTGTACAAGCAGCTTCACTTTTCCCACGGCTAAACGGGAGTCAGTAAAACAGAGCCTGGCGCTGCTTGATATGCGCATAGCTTTAATCTCCAGCGCAAAGTATATTAGGCCAACGTGTCCACCCGTCCAGTCCGAGGATCGTTCACCTTACTGTAACGGCCACTCGCTGGTTGAAGCCAGAGTAGGACTTGACACACATTCCACGGCAACCTGTCTTTCAGGTCTTGAAGGCCTTCAAGCTTTGTACCATTCTGGTACTATTCTATTTTACAGCCGCTTAGAGAAGATGCCTCGGTACGCCAGTAACTTCGGTCAGTTGGGCTCCATTAGTGCGTTGCTACTTTCAATTGCGGTATTGGTATGTTTGGCAGTGGTGTTTGTAGGCTGCACATCTTCATCCTCTCCTCCGGGTCTATATTTCATGAAGGTGGGCCGATGTATTTCTTTCGCTCATGATGCACGTTTACAGCTCAAAAAGGTCAATTTAAGTGATTTTCCAAACCTCGGCGACCTCCATCTTCGCCGCTCCATCGACTTGTCCGGAGTCTCGTCAAGCGTCACAGACGGGGTTTCAAATGTCGCCAGCAGTGTCGCAGAAGGCATGGATAGTGCAGCTTCTGAAGCTTCTACTGCCGTTGAGGGTATCGCAACCAAGGCTTCTACTGCCGCCGGGACGGTTGTGAGTCAAGCGAGCGATGCACTTCGGACCTTGGAAAAAGAGCTCCAGTCAGAGCTCCCAGCGTATTACACCATCGGCTTGTGGGGCTACTGCGAAGGCAACGATACTCAAGTCGTCTCCTGTTCCCGGCCAAGTATATCCTTCACGTTCAATATCTCCGGTATTTTGAATTCTGCTTCGACAGAGATCGGTGAGCTGGTTTCAACAATTGATGATAAAGTCCTCACCGGATATTGCAATATGTCAAGGGCAATTACTTGGTTATATATCTCTGGCTTCTTCGCGGCGACCCTTACAGCACTTCTAGGTATTAGGAAGATGGCTTTTGGCAGAGGAAATAAGCTGCTCCTTACTTTCTGCGTGGTATATCTATTATCATTGAAATCTGAGATACGAGGAAGGGCTCGCTAACTGTTCTAGCTTTCCTTGGCTCTGATTACGTCCGCAACGATCGGGGCAAACGTCATATACTGCCTGAATACTTCCGGTATCAACATGATTCTGGGCAGCTTTGGCGCTTCAGCCAGTCTTGGAGCGCACATGCTAGTCGCTGCATGGCTTGCATTCGCATTTTCCAGCAGTGCCTTATTGATCTGGCTGATCCAGTCATATTGTTGTAGCTGAGCAAGCTCACTAAAGGATTCAGAGTTGGCAATCGGCGCATTCCCACGAATAAGAGGCATTCATCATAGATGGGCTCCTAGTCTTTGGAGGTCGGCTTCTGTATACATACAGGTAGCGGTGCGAGAATTACCAACAAATCAGGGAGTCAGCATATTCCATACCGGTCGTAGCCTCGGGCAGAAGATCTTCAAAGATACACTTCTTGGATTGATACTGCTGTGAAGCCTGGTCAAAGTTCTCCAGTTCTTATTGGCCATAACTTGAGTACCTTTCGTTCTAGGAAGTCTTCGATATGTCTCTCTCTTTGCCTTTCAGGTGATCTCCGATATACTAGTTAAACCTTCTTTTCTACGCTCCGAAACGGCTAGCGATACGATAAAGAAGGGAAGGCGCTACCGCCTACCTTAGTAGATAAGGCTCGCTTATAGAACTAGCAGAATTACTACCGCCTGCTATTTTACCTCATCTGCTGCCTGAGGCTGGAATAATTGCCTAAGGCATATCAAACTTTCCGCCCACTATATAGAGTAAGGCTTGTTTTTAATAAACATAGAATTGCTACCGCCTGCCATTTGAATTTCTTACTGCCTGGGACATCGTATTACTGCCTAAGGCAGGTATAAAGCAAGAACTAAGACAAAACAGCAGGCGGTGAGAATCTGCATGTCTTAAAAACCAAGTTTTACTTACTACAGTAGGCGGTAGGTGGCGGAAGGTGTGGCATCAGCGAAGGCCAGTGTGGAGGCAGCCTGGCTGGTGTGGCGGTAGCGTCCCCCTATTACCCGCAATCAGCCTGAATTATCCTGTGGGGGTATATCGTCTCTTGTTAAATATCTTAATCATCTACACTAATGTACTAAATCTCCTAACATAACGAGCATCTTTGTGATTAGGTGGAGGCACACGTCTGGCCATACTCAGGGCTCCTTCAGGATATCTATGAACGTCCCAATATGAAGGAAGTATTTCTCGAACCTGAGACAATATATGATGAAGTCGAAGAGCCTGCGGTCTTTCAGATAAAAGTCAATCAGGTCTTGAAGTTATCATCAGATGACATGCCATGAAGTGCTTAATGATATATACACCAGTTACTCAGTACACGCACATTTCATTCGAGCGAATACAGTGATTCATCCCGCTATAGACGATAAGCTCTGCGACTGTGCTACTGAAGAAGCCATGCCAGTACCAGTGTCAAATATAGAGAGGAAGGGTGGAGAGCTATAGCTATGTCAATCATTTCCTGTCTCTCCTTCCTGTGTAGTGCTTAGATGGCAACCAGTCAACTATCGATAAATTAAATATAGAGTATATCAACTAGATAAGTTAATCAACTACTCCATACTCCGTATATAGCAGATGTCAGATGCTCGCAAACGGCCATTTTGCACCACATTTTGTATACTTTTGCTTCTTCTAATCAGTTTATTTACCTCACCGCTTGCGGGTAGTTTCTGCTTTTTCCTTTCCAACTTATTCTTGTCACCACTTTGATTTCTGCTGGGTTTTGCTACACCGCTCCTCTTACTTCGCTGCTCTTTGCTCAACTCTATCTGATTGATTGTGTATGCCCCCAGCTGAGTCTCCTGTTCTATTTTTGTTATTCTGCCCCTTCTGACTGCATAAGTGGCTCCATTTAGTGACTGTACTATATAACTTCACTGTTATGCTCCCGATATAAATACTCCCTTTCACTTCCTCTTACTGCTTCCCATCCTGTTTACGTGACTTGACTTAGTGACTATCTGCTACGGGCCGAATAAATTGTTCCTAACCTAGACGTGCCTCAGGACAAGAAGAAGTAGCTGGAGGTTTCTAAGAGCCTATAAGTATTTGTATTTCGTGTGGGGGCCATTCTTGTAGCCTGTTCGGGCGAGCTCTGAGGATATAGGGTAAATTGTGTGCTATCCTGTAACAATACCTCCATTCCCTCCCATTGGTGCGTGAAGTGACTGTTTGGATTCTCATGTTCCCACGACGGGGAACGTTGTTCCACCGTCATTCCCATAGTTCCGCAGCGGGGTGAATATAGTCTGCTGCCATTCCCAACTGCTCCCCCCCGAGAAGCTTATATATATAGGCCCTTCCTCTCTCCGCTCCCTAACTTCTTTCTCCCTCAGTCAACTCCTCCCTTTCTTCTACCGTCCTGCCGTCTCTTCTGTAGCCTCCACTAGTCAGCTATCCTTTTTGTTGCGTCCGTCTTCCAGTCATTTTTTCTACTGTCTCTGCTCTCCGTCTTCTTATCCTGTCAGTTTGCATCAGTCCTTGCTGTCTAACCTCATCTTGTATCCTAAGTCTAACACATGTTCCTGTATCTTGAGAATAACAATGCCTAATCATGAATTCTCCTTTGGACCTGAACTACGGACACTTCTATTCCGCTTCAATGTTTCTCTTCCTGTCCACAATGCTGAGATTGAACGTCTCCGTCTTGTCGATGCCGTCCTTCTCCGTTCTCTCCTTGAAGAACCTATCCGCCAACCTAGTGATACTGAGTTCGTTATTGCTCATGGTACCAAACTAACTATTCAAAATCTCATACGCCGACTTACTGTATATGAGGTCCGTGAGAAGCTGGCTGAACTTTTCACCCGCTTCCACCTTCCTATGAACGCGGACCCCCATCACTTCGAACAGATGAATGTTATATCTTGCTGGCTATTTGATTCAGTCTTCTCAGGTCCCTGGCAAGAGCTATGCAATATGCGCAACTCTTTTCCTCTTGGCTATATCCAGAATCTCTCCCGCATTAGCGAGGTCTGCAGGATTACTATGAAGAGCTTCCGGCATAATCCGTCCTGAACGTAAGTTTCTCTACTCTTAGAATATTGACTAGGCTAACCGATGACTATAGGCCGTTGAGGAACATATAGATGCTCTTTCCGGATTTTATGGCTTTTCCTTTCATTGGCAGCTTTCTTTAGGTCGATAGTTCTTCTCATCAAATAAAAAGCTCACCGCACATACTCCGAACGGTATACCTAGTCTCAGTATCAAGCATTATATTGTTTTCGCCTTCCATCTTGGATATGTCCCGCATTTCCTGTGTGCCGTTCGTGGATGGTGGCTGCATGTAAGATTGACCGTCGTCCTCGTCCAACTTCTGCGCAAATGTCGCTTGTTCTTGAACCCATCTACCAGTGTCCGGGTCAAACATCTCGATAGTTGGGGCTCGGACTTCAGACATATCCAAGGGCTTCAAGTCTTGAGTGTCTTCTTCAGGCCAATCAGTAATCAACTCAGCTGACCTGTCAAGATCATATTCAGAGAATAGGTTGATTTCACGTCCACTGGCTTCTTTGTCTTCTGTTGTCAGTTCATCATCAGTATTACTTATGATGAACCAGCCAGGAGTCGGAATTTGATTTCATTCTGAGGCGTGGCCCCTGCAGGGTAAGCTAGAACTGGTATTCTCAAGTATTTTTATATATGGAGGCCAGTTTTTCGCACCCGGAGACATATCTCATGAGGAATCCATTGACTACTCTTCAAGACATACCCACATTGAGAAAACACCATCTCCATTCATTTCTACATTCTGCCCAATGATTGCAACCGTCCACAGAGCCCTTTAGAATAAAGAAGGGGCTATCATATCAATTATTGATACACGAAAGCTTGATACCAAGATATACTCTGCAGGAAGGTGAGTGAGGGCTTGTTCCGCTCCTGGAGCCTGAAGAAACATCCCTTCTCTCAGGGTGCTGTATCATGGAGAAGTTAGCATCCAGTTTTGTAAGGCCAATGTTCCAAACATACCAGCGTGTCCTAAGAATTAACTTGTGGCGTTAAGCTCTGCCATTGGCTATAGGTTTCTTCATTATCGTCAAGATAATTAGGGACTATCTGTAGGCCTAGCGACCTCGTAGTTCTTTTAATTTGTCTTAAGGTGGAGAGCCAGCGCCTATACCTCTTATGTAGTCATATGTTGTTGGACCCCTTTCCACCCAGGGCTTTGAGGGTTGACTAATGCGGCTGCATAGTATATGAACGTTGTGAGTAGGCGGATGGGCTTGCGCAGACACCCTCTGCCCAAGCCTACAGCAGCATCAGATGACCTTTAACATTTTCTTGTCACTTACATGGCCCATTGCGACTCGGTGTTTGCCGATGAGAAGCAATGACTATATGTATTAGCTGGTCTCAATTTATCGAGCATTTCCGCCTGCCGAGCAGTATCATTGTTTGACATAAGACATACTGTTGACCTTCAACCTGATGGACGCCCCCTCGAAACTTCTGGATCCAAGAACCCCAGTAATCGTACGAAATACGAGAGCTCGTTTAACTAGTCGGAGGACGAGGCACCCTCTGGGGGTTCCAGCCATATAACGGGTAAAGACACTGAGATGAGCGAGCTAGAAGAAACCGATCTGGATGACATTTTCAGCCACCACTCCGATCTGGAAACTGCGAGCGACGTCGACTGCGATTCAGACACATCTATTGTTACGGATGACGGGTATTTTGAGGGCGACGAAGAGACCAAAACTATCCTTTGGCGACATGTTGAGTTCTATATTGTCCGCAATCCGACTCCCGGTGAACGCCATGTCTGCGCCGCTATCATGACACTGCTTCACACGAAAGCGGAGGGCCGAAAGCCGAGATGTAAGTACCAGACCTAAAGCAGATCATGTTAATCATCTGCTTACACGAATACAGGAAGAGATTTGTGATCGAACATGAGGAAAACCTGATATCCGACCTACTAGGTCAGCTGATGGCGTTGGCTATCGACGATGATATCTTCCTCGCGACGATAAAGGACGTGGCGGATATCTACACTGTGCCGATCCCTGCACATCGGAGAGGTATTCAGATGAAAATAAAGAGAGACAAATTAGACATCCCAATATTTAGGGAGCCCGAGCATACCACAGAAGGCTATCGAACATCTGATATTCAACCACTCAAGTCGCGGACATGGAGTCGCATCATTAAACGACTTGGAATTCGGGCGGATCAGGCGCGTAACCTGACGCAGAAAGTGCTTCGCCGGGGTGGAATCAACGCGATCAACAGTATGTTTCCAGCTACATGGATGTTGACCCCTATAGCTAAACGCTCCACAAATAGACCAAGCTCCATCGTCTGTTCGTGATCAAGTTGCCAATCATGAGTCTAACGCTGTTAAATATTACCTCAATGAGATAGTGGATTTTGACACCGCAGCAGGATTTCACAAGCGACCATCAAATGAAATTGTGCAGCGGGAACTTCGGTCAGCAACACTTTTGGCGGACCATACTGCCCCCATCGGCCTCACGGATGCACAGTCTCGGAAGATTTCCCGGGATCCGGAAGTACGGCGCTTGAGAAGGATTCCCCGGGGCCTCACAGCGAGGATCCGTGCGATGGGCCTCACTATCAAGGATGCGGCAGGGACGGAGGCCGGTGAGCAGAAGAGGCGAGCAGACGCGGAGCTGAACAGCATGCTCACATCTCTCCGAAACAAAGCCAAGGAGCGAAACCGAAAAAGACATTTTAGGAATACCGATACAGCAATTTTTAATCAACAATATGAGGGCACT
Organism: Aspergillus brasiliensis CBS 101740; assembly: GCF_001889945.1. NCBI lineage: Eukaryota > Fungi > Ascomycota > Eurotiomycetes > Eurotiales > Aspergillaceae > Aspergillus > Aspergillus brasiliensis. The sequence goes on from NW_027137473.1 coordinate 19,753, forward strand.
TCTGAAACCGCGAGCAGCGACGGACAGAGCCAGCTGCCTCGCTATTATCATATCTCTGAACGGGCGGAGCTCGTCCGTCTTCTGTGCTACTCCGCGCTCGCGGAAACAACAGAGGATGCCCACCATCGTCGGCTCGACTATGTACGGCTCCTAGTCCGCTGGCAGCGTCGAAAGGAAAGCCCACGTCGAGGAAAGCAGGCGGCCATCTCAATACAACAAATGCCGACCCCGACACCACCGAAGGCCGAAATTATACCCGAAAGATATGACCCCTTACAATGTCCGTTCTGTCTCTCAGATTTGCGTCTGCCCCAAGTTGACCGACAAAAAAGGAAGTGTAAGACAATTAAACTGTGGGACCACGCGGAGAAGATTCACTGCCAGGAACTAGCTGCATTTGACACTGGCAGTCGTCGTTGTGGGATATGCAGCTTAAGAGACATTGACTTTTTGCCTTCCAGCAGAAATGAGTTCAAAAACCATACCCAGACGGTTCATGGAATCAGACTACGTCCATGACCCATTTGTCTCTCAGCCTGTACAACACTCAGGGCAATGAATGGAACTATAAAATCCCTGGGCTGGAGGAGAATTTGCAAGCAACGCTTTACAAGTCTAGATGCTTTCGACTTCCTCGATACAACCTTTGACGTTATAAGGAATCCCACAGAAGATTATAGCAGCAAAAGCCTTGCGAGACATGGCAAGTCTAATTGACTATACGAAGACTCTGTTGTGGTCAACGCTAGGCGACTTAGAAGCCATCCTATGTATCCGCATGCTCTCCATTTAGGATGTTAGGATGAACATGATAGTTGGCTTGAATACGAGGAGAGTCTTAAGAACTATTACGTATTGGGATCAGAAGTTTGAAATTCTAAATTTTTGGGACTATCCATAAAATCACTCGGCTGAGTTCTAGCACGGTAGGCAATCGGCGATATTATGAAAATCTCAAGTTAGGTGATCATCACCAGCTGTTGGATACCGAACAAACCTCTTACTAATAGTTGGGTCGTTACAACATGGTAGGAGCGTTGGCGTCTCAATACAGGGAGAAGGCCAGATGAACGTAAGTGGATACTGATACTATCTTTAAGTTTGCAATAGTAACAGATGCAAAGGAAGGGACTATACTTCTCCCCGCCACGTACGTAGGTGTATTATTGTTTCCGACCACTAATAGTATCTACCCAGCGTGTCTCCTTCTCCAATATTTTTCTTTCCTCACCTCTGACGTTCTGAAGACCAGCATTTCTCAAATCAGAAAAGAACTTAACAGCTTCATGAAACGTCTCGTTATGTGTCCAACCGTCTCTTTTCACAAGGCCCTCGATTCTGTCGAAGAAATCTTGCACCTCGTTCCATCCTTCTGCCTCCTGCAAATGTTTATCCAAATCATCTTTAGTAAAATGAATTGGACATTCTCCTTGTCGACCTAACTCTTTCCAATACCTAGATATGATAAGATATCTTGTATTTTAGTGCTAAGAGGGTAGCTTACCTTTCCACGTTGATAAGCGCTTCCCGGAAAGATACAATATCGTCATCCCAAGTATCACCGGCATATTCCACTGGAAGACGCCTTGTCTTCCCGTGATCCAAATGGAAACATCTCGCCAGAGCAGGGTTCTTCTCCTCTGTCTGAATCAGATAGAGCTGGAAAAGAGTGGATTTGGCAATCTGCTGCTTGATCTCGATCTGAAGTCCCTCGTCAAGGTCGTCAAAGTTTTCGGGACGTTTGAGTAGTATACACCCTTGATAGTCCACAAGCGGCGAAGGCTTAGCTTGAAGGAAGAGAGGGCCAGCCCATACGCCTTGCCAATCAATCACGGATGAGATGTGGTTATTATCGACAAAGAGATTTGAAGAATGTAGGTCACCATGCCATATGACAGATCGGAGAAAACACTTGTCAATATCCACGAGATGAGGAGCAATCTCAAGAAACTTTTCCAGAAGCTGAATATGAGCTTCTGGACTTCGCTGGGATGCAGAGGCATAGGGAGAGTCATCAGTAGCTTTTGCTGCTGCGTAACGCTTGATCCATGCAATTTCCCGACGGCCCACTGACAACGCGTAGTCCGCAGGGGTTTGCCCTAAAAACAGTTAGCAGAGAACCGATGAAGATTTGCGAGGCGGTTCCCTCTGCTTATTTATTTCTTCTTTTGCCTAAACATACAGGGACCGCGAGAGATGTCCATCATTGAACGTTCCTTGTTCCAAAAGCTCCTGTCCGCAGAGGGTCCAATTGTAAATTGTTTCGCTACAGCTTCTTTCAGTTCAGAAGACACATCACTGGTTATCTCTGCTGGAACAGCGCCTTCAACTAAGTCATTCGCAAAGTATATGCTCCCATAGCTGGATAATATTTCGTATTAGCTGCAAGGATATCACCGCGTAATAAACCAAAACATACTGAGAGAAGGACAAAGAGGATAGTTTGCACTCAATGGAAGTCACCTCCTTCATGATCGCGAGTTTTGAATCAGCTCCAAGGTTTGTCCACAAGCTATCGATTTGTGTTCCTGGGGCCTCTTCCATGATTATGTATTCCGATCCAACCGGATTGTTTGCAGTGGCATTCCATGCATATACTTTGGGCACAGGAATTTTTAAAACAGTTCGAACCTTTTAATTACATAAGTTTCGTCTGTACCACGTCAAAAGTAACTGGGCCAACTTACAAGCTCCATTGTGGCAACTTCCGAGGCGGTCGTGTAGAAGGGTGGACCGGCGTTCGGATTTGGAATGCGAGCCAGGACAGTCTTTCCGTCATCCATGAGAAGGCGAAAAACTTTATTATACCCACCTTCCGCCAGTTTGACTATTGAGACACAGCTGCCCGACTTCAGAGCGTTGATAGCAGCGTTTTGGAGCTCGGAAACATTAAAGACCTTATATCTGTCTCGAAGCTGTTGATCTTCGTCCCATAGCCAGCGTCCGCTTGTATAGCGAAAGAAGCTTTCGTGCTCGGGTCGCGAGCCAACTTCCGCCCGATCGGAAGTACTCATGTTGCGAACAGTCGATACTGGAGCACAGCGGTGAGAAGACCGAGAGATCGAGTGTTGTGATATTGAGCAGAAAGGAGAATAAAAGATTTTGTGAGAGATGGTTGACTTGTGGTACCGCAACGGGCAAATTATCATAGAAGACGGGGATTTCAGACTGAACCTCATTGCTGATCTTGTTTGGAAGAAATTGATTGTCCAGTACGGGAAATTGGAGCTCGGGAATTCAACATTCCTTGGTGACACCTGGTCAAGTGATTAGCGCACGTGCCAGAAAACCCTTTCAAAACAAATCAAATATAGAGCCGGCCAAACAGCATTGATCATAACGCGCCAAAAATTTTAATTTTCTGCTGGCGGATGACGCGCTCGGTATGGGTCAGTGAAATAAATAATGCATTCTAATACGATCGTCGCACGCCTGTGCGTAAAGAGGGGAGTAAGCAACTACTGGCCGCCATCTATCAACAAAGCGCCAGGTGATCGCTGACGGACTCCACTAATCGAGGCTAGAATTTCTTGGCTCTTCTCATCCACCACATACTCATGAAGTACCCAGTAGGATCTCATAAGAGCCCCATGATATTATTATTAAGTCATGAAGACTGTTTCATGAAGACTGTTCACCACCGTCTCAAATTTTTACTGGTTTATTTTTTAAATTACCAGTAGAAGGGCCTGAGCGCATGGAAAAAAGGGCAGCAAAACACCTCACGAAATGATCTCGATGATCAGCTATAAGTAAGTACTTTCCAGTATGTTCAAAGACAAAGGCTTTTCGCTAAAAGCACCTCGAAAAGAAGAAAAACCCAACGAAGATCCATACACCAATTACAAGGTTGGTAACATAGTAGCAGTTTCGCCCTTGCATCTCTAACTGATATTAGATGACTGTCTCCATCAAAACTGTCCGCAACTTCATCGAAGGCATTCCATGGGCGAAATTATACAAAAAGGCAGAGAACGCGACAAAGGGACAGCGACTCTATCCATCTCAGAGCAAGGATAAAAAATTGAATTTCAGAGTCGACAAAGGTGCAACGATCAATGAAACTCAGCACGAGATTATCCTCCAGGCGAACAAAGATGCCGATGATGCGGAAGTCAAGAAGGCAGCGCAGAAGGACAGCCACAGGATCTTAGCAAAATGCACCATTGACCCTAAGAAAGAGGATTCACAGAAGGCGAAATCGGACTTGGAAGATTCATTCAGAGCCAACAACTGATGCTGCAATGGAGCTACCACGGTTGCGCGTGAAACATTACTGACATGGTAGATGGCATGGGGAAAGTCCCGTCCGAAAAATGCAATTGTGGATTCGTTCAATATTAGTTAAGAGTTAACTGTTTGTTGATTTTATGGATTAGTCATGTGAACGTCAACGATCGTACATGGTCGATGAAAAGTTCAATTCTCCAGCCTTGTCATTTCCTTGCACGTACTTCGAAATAAAGGTGGAATCCAAACGGACAGATATTATCTGCAATAGGTGGAGAAGGATAGTCACAGTGTGAAGATTATCTGTTATTAATTTGCACGTTCGATGTCCCTGTTATATCCGCCGCGGCGGCACTTTATCGGCGGCAAGATTGGGTTCCTAGCCCACGTGACACATTCCTTTTCCGTTAGGAGTAAGTGGGGAAGGTGCCTGTCCGATGGATAATCCCTCCACGTAACATTTTATGATTGCGAGCACCATCCCTCTTTCATGTTTATTAGCAACCTATTGCTGTTCTGGAAGTTCGATCACGCAGCTTCATGAATGGTTTGCTTGCTTATTGGCATTTGAAGTGAGCATTAATATCTCCCACTTTCGCCCTCTTTACCCTAGAATGTGAGTCCCATCATTTTCATTATCTCTTGTCTGCCCCCCACTCTCCTCCCATGATCCAGTCGATATTTAGTCTAAACAAGCTTCTTTGAAACAGTGGCATATATAATGACGATAAGAAGTATTAGGTGTCAAGCGTCGCTTTTTGATGACACGAACCCTCCGCACCTCCTATCCCCCACCGAGCTACAATTATCAAACTTTCAACCCGCTCTGGAAAGCCCTTCTCTTTCCTGGCCTACGGCGACTTTGATTTGCATTATTCTCTCTCAAAAAGCCCATATTTCACTCGAGGATGACTACTCTACATACACTGGACGTGACGGATTCTGCAAACGATAACGAGGTTCTCAAGCACATTTATAAGGCGGAGGTACGTCATAACTGCATAACTGAGATAAAGGGTCTAGCTAAGTCAGCTTCGACTAGACAGCATATTCGAAGGCAGAAGTAGAAGGCACCGGAGATTGGTTAATACCAAACCCTGTCTTGGCGAGGGGCCCATTTCAGCATATTACGGCCATCGTTATCAATATCAGCGGGGGCGAAGGTAGTGTCAGTATATTTCGGGGCAACGATCATCTTCAAAGCTATCAAACATCTCCCAACTCAAAATCCAAGGTAACAATGGTATTCTTAAATCCCGGATGCTATTGTTGGTGGGTAAAGAGTGCGCAGGTTAAAGTTATCAACCAGCCTGAGTAGCGGTTGTGGGTTTGATGGGCTTAGCTGTATACATTTGCATAACTTTGGCGCATATTTCAAATGGAATAAACATGAAAGGTTGCTGCTGATCCGGCTTAGGGAGTATAATTGCTAGCTGATTATTGTGTCCCTTCTCCACAGCTTGTATAACAGCTTCTGCAAAGACTTTCGCAGCAGGGAGAGTGAATGGGAGTATCAGCGAGTCTTCGCTCGAAAGGTTTCATTAGTTTGCTGGTTATAACGCATTTCGCTGCACAGGGGTGGAGTCTGTACCCTGCTTTGCCATTGCAGCAGCTGTCTGCTCATTTTGCTCTACCGAATTTACCTGCTGTGTATGTGAAGAGAGAGCAGGCTGCCCTTCACGGCCGCCTATGAAAATATGTAAGTGGGAAACGCCCTTCAAGTGCATCAATAGAAGAATCACTCACATTCTAAATTTGAGGAGGATGACCCTTCAGAATAGAACTCATTTCTTGGAACACCAAAAGCTGCTACCAACGCAGAAAGAGCAGGGGAGTCCAACGAGCCAACGTGGCAGGCGAAATAATCGATGAGAGCGGTTCTGCACTCAGCCTTGAGCTGAACAATTTTATCCTTTCCAAGACTAGCAGAAGATAATATAACCATGGAACTCCCAGCCGCTCGAAGTAAATCACATAGAAAGTCGTGATATACTTTGAATGGGCGTTCAGATTGGGATGTGGTCATCACACGGATTGCGGAGGAAACGAGCTTCGACTTTCTAGTGTCCAGTCGTCCAAGAACCCTGATCTCCTTGGAGACCTTGTGGATTTTCTCACAAATATCTCGTATTTCTGCCGACATTACGACGCATAGGAGGACGTAGTTGCTTTGAAAGAAGTTTTTAATGAGTATTTAATGAGAACTTTCTGAGTGGCTTCCTGGAACTTAGGTGCGGGGTAACTTCTTATCACGTCATCTGTTGCTAACCCAATCCGGTAAGCCGTTATTAGTGAGTATTTTATTTATGAGTGTTTTATGAGTATTCTATGAGTATTTTAGGAGTAGGTTATGAGTATTCTTTTGAGTATTTTATGAACGTATTGTATCTCAGGTACTTTGGGAGACGGATTGTCTGGCAAAGAACCAGCACGCGGCTAACGTATTTGGCAGTATTATATTGTAATCAGCGAGATCAACACCTTGTGTGGACCTGATTGAGATGTACATCGATCGCCTAAATATTTTCTTGTATGGCCTATGTATGATTAATTTTTATAATAGTATACGACCACGCCAATATAAAGTCAAGATAAATGTTGATTGTTCGCCGCGTGCATTCTACCGCAGATAGGCCAATCCCTAATAGGTCTTGCCTTAATTTCTTAGGCTATCTGTTTAAAATTTCCGTTTTTATTTATTCTTATTCCCTGGCATAGCACGTCATGACTTGTTTTGGTATCTCTTTTAAACATGCAAGGATTTCACGGTGGTTTAGAAGTCTCTATACCAGCGCATGCTGTTCCGATGACTTGACAGACTGGAATCATGACCCCAATGTTGACCACAGACACCCACATCCGTCGAATACGAATGCATTGGCTTTCAATTCCCCGCGAAGCGAACGAAATGACGCCAAGGTGTGCCTGGATACAGAGTCTTCACCTTGTGGAGATCGACCTAATTCGTCCAGTTGGACTGACAGGAGGATGTCACAAATTCCAACACCACCAAATTCTCCACCAACTTCCAATTCCGACTATTTCGCATATGCTCCATCCGGGCCTCGAATTCCAGCACCACTGGAAATGCGTAAAGATCAGCCATTACCAACGACATCTTCCTGCACGCCGAGCCCTGAGCGCACAGGAGATACTAGTGCGAACCCCAGTAATAGTAAGTCGTTCCAAACCATTTTGAAAATAAATTCATATTAACTGAAATGTATCTACAAGAACGGGGACCCTGGATTTTACCAATCATTGATGAGGCGTTGCTGGTCCTGGACACGCCCCAGCCATGCAAATATGAAGGCGTACTTTTTGGCAACTCCATAGAGTCATCTCTCATACTGCGTATTGAAGGTAGGGGCAGATTTTGTTGCCCCTTATCCTACTTCAACCGGCAGGATACGGCTCTGTTACGGTGGAAATTGGGATTCCTGTTGTCACAGGATGAATGGGACGATATTCGTAAACATGGATTCGTTTGGCATTAAAAATCACCAGCTGATCGTACTCTTGGATTTTATGTATGTACTAGCACCCCAGTCAGGCTTCGTCTAGTCGTTTCGTGTCCTGTAATAAGAGCTGCCTGTCCAAAATAAAAAGCAAATGCAGATTTTCTTCGCTTGAAGGGAAAAAAAAAAAAAAAAAAAAACCGTTGTTTCCCACTAGTTGCATCGGAGCGTAGACCAACAATGGAGAAATGAATTGTTCTTTGCATGGGTATAGGAGTACTTTAAACCCCTTAGTACCCACAAGAGCAAGGGCACAAGCCGCCTCTACTTTTACAACTTTGCTCTGCAGAATGGCCAGCCTGCAAATGCAAAACCAGACCCTTTCAAGGGTTATTAAAAATTCCAAGACTAGATTTCTATGCCCCCAGTGTCTCAAAGGTTTTCCCCGTCCAGACGCCCTATACGAACATTTTCGACGAACCAGTGACAAGATACATGATGGTCTTGACATGAGGAGAACCGACTTCGACCGGTTTTTTTCCTGCTACCAAGTAGCTCTTAGGGCCTCTATCCTCCCAGCGCAACTCCCGTTTGACGCCAAATGCTTCGAGTACCGGTTTATTGTCGAACATTATGGAGAAGGCGACGAGAATCGCCAGAGCGTAGGTCAAACCAACAACACCAATACTGGCGCCAGTGAGTAGATCAGTTGCTTCTATGGAATATCTCTCATATTAATTCCCATGTACCCGGTCGCGGTACTGGACTTCCGCCTCATGGGTAACGTACGTTTATATTTCATGCAGTCCACCGGGGCGAAGATGAAGATTTGCGGTCTACCCAAAGACAGTGCCGTTAAGTCAGAGCCCATTGTAGGCGATTATATGGAGCAATAGTCACCTGGGATCCCTGGAGCGCCAAGGTAGAAGTGTTCTGGAAAATACGCGGCAAACCATTGTAGGAGGATCAGTAGCTGGGATAGAACCCTGTGCAATGTACTAATCTGTAGCAAAGAATTCGAGGTGAGCAGCAGAAACCAAAACTGTTACCGGGTTATTACCCGTTCTTTCATCTCGAATACCATGTCAGGATGCTCGGCAAACTTCTCGATCGGCCCCTTTATTGACGTGAGCTTTCCTATCAAGGCCGACAACCATTGCAACAGACCGGTAGACGAATTAGTAATGCGAACATAGTTCTTCGTCTTGCAAATGGCATATGACTGCAGTGAAAATGGTCCGAATAAGGTTAAATTGCCAATAGTTAATGCAGAAAACTAATACCACATGAAAAACCAGCTGGCGGAATGAAGGTTGGCTAAGTGGGATTTTCCTTCAATTCCTGGGGTAGAAGGGCATTGGGGAAGAGGGGAGCAACCCCTGTCGCTCCTTTGTAGCGTCATCGACTTGAGAGGCTTTGCTACGGCCTAAGCAAGGATTAGCAAAGACTAAGCGGAACTGAGCAGAAAGGAGCAGAACTGAGCAGAAAGAAGCAGAACTGAGCAGAAAGCGTTCTGCGACCGAGTTAGTGGGCAAACGATTTCTTTTGAGGGTGGTTAAAGCTGTTGTTAAAGCTTTAAGTCCGACTTCTTGACTCAAGCAGCCCTGATCAATCCCGGAGCAGAGCCGAGTAGAACCTAAAAGAATACAAGTGGAGCACCGGTTATCCAATCAATAATACGAATACAAGCAGACTTGACAGCATGTGATTGAAGTCTACCGAATATTTACCGAGTTATTTACGCCATCACCTATGGCGTAAGCGATAAAACGCAAGTACGTACTTCTGGCTTCTCCCGTGGCAGTGCGGACGGAGTCGGTTACCCGGTCGCTAATTTTAGTCAATTGCTATGGTTACCATGCCCTTTCCAGTCCTACTTAGCCGAATTTGCAGGACGGACACAAAGTGACTTCTCGGGTACCGATTAGATGAGAGATCAGTGGCACGGTTTCCACTCCCTTGATCGTAGTGTATCTTGTCACATCCCCCCATAGCTCGTGTGAAGGTACACTTGTTGCAAGAGGGCTCTTTGTAGCTGTTTCGGTAGTTAGTATGATCCGTGCGCGCATTGGCTCCAGTAGAGACCAGACCAGTCTGGTTTTTTATATTTCTGTGGCCCTACGACTTATTTGAAGTCAACTGCCGTACTGGGTCATCATTTGACGATTATATTGTCCCTAAGACATTGCTCAAATGAGTAATGGTCGATTCTTGTCACGTATGAGTCGGGAAACCCATGAAAGAACAACAATTCATGCATTACTAATAGGGCTTATATAATGATTTTTAACAGCATTATGTCGATCCTATTCGGGTTATCAACCCGAAGAAGCTATGTCTTTGTATTGAGGGGTGTTGTCTCCACACCCTATCCCCCGTGAGCTGCCCCAGCATCCTTTTCCTCCGAGTCCCAGTGTGTTGAACTATTTTCTTTAAGAGCCAACTGTGTTTCATCGTCATACTTGGAAACGATATCTTCCAGGCTCTCAATTATTGGTACGGGATAGTATTCATTCTGTCTTCGTTAAGGTTGCAATGTGATTGAAGAACAGAACGATCTCCGCTTACCAGCTCCTGCATTGAAGGTAGCCAGCGTTCTGACACCGACGAATTGAAAACAAACCGCTGGCCATTTCTTCTGGTTCTAATCATTACAAAAACATCGGACTCACATTCCAGACTATACTGGGCCGCTTTTCTAAAAACGCTCTTTTTAAGGCGGTTTTTTTTGCTGGGTTTTTGCTTGAGTGCTTTCTGATCGGCGCCTTTTCTGTAATCGAACTTTCTGGGCCATGGTATACGGGTATAAGGACCGTCAGCCAAGTAAGAGGGACTGAGAACCATATTCTTCCCAACGGAAGAGGGCACATCATCTTTTAAATTAGGCAGGCCTGGGGTAAAGTGAGTCTCGCTTTACTCGATAAACTCTGGACTTTGACCTCAGCCACTTCTCGTAGCCTCAGCAGGACTTGCTTTCGGAATAGAAAACAATATTATTCCGACCAGGTCCCGGCGAGAATTTCTAGAGCCATAGGTTTCAGTAGACATAAAGACCAACTGGCCCTTTGAGCTATAGACTAAAATATGGTAATTCTTTCAATTTCTCTGGCGTGTGGTCTAAACTTCTCGGGCGCCAGTCCTTTCCCTACTGGGGATTCTTCTGATCCCAGATTTGCTCTCAAGAACTACCCATTACTTCTATATAAGGAAACCTCTTTCCCCCTTTTAACCCCGTTGCTTTGTTATTAATTTTTAACTCATTCCTTTTCTTTCGTCCCCTCTCTCTTTTCTTTTTTCCTTTTTTTGGCTTATTATTTTATTTATTTTTCCCTTTTCCACACCAACGCTCATTAAATGACGACCCACTGTACGCCATCCCATTTGCACTACGTATCTATGTTATTTTAGATAGAAAGCCTGCGAGTCCAATCGAATACACAGTCCTTCTTTTTATTCGCTGATCCGCTCAATCTACTGTCGTGAATGATGGAATCTCTGAATGTGATGTTCAAGGTAAATCGAAGAGTCCCTGGTCATGGCCATCGTTTCAATAAAGCTCGATCACACCGTGCAGGTTATCACGGAGGCTATTAAATGGACAATTATCTACTAGGTCTCAAGGGACAATTAAAGGAGTGCAAACTTATCGTTTTGGTCTTTGGTACAGCCAGTCTTCATGTAGTTACAGATTGTCGTTGCGAGCATTTGGATTTTTACATCTTCGCTGAGTTCATCGAGCATGTTGTATCACATAAGAGCTATGGTACACTCGATTTCAAAACCGGCGCCGGGGCCGAGAAATCTCCTCATGGCTCGTGAAGTTAGTGCCAAGAAACGCTAGGGCTCCCCGTATGCTTGGCTCTGATGATAGCGCCTTGTAATGTATGGAGAGATCTTGTTACCCGGAAATGTTTTATAACATGTTTTCCTATGACAAGTGCCACGTGGCCCCAGGGTCTCCTTCGCTGCAAATCTGTCAATCTTGTACGTGTCCCCAGATTTTATACGAGCAACGATGGCACCTAATCTCGGTGCAGCAGCGAAAGAGCTCGCAGATATGATGATTACAGATGGCAAACTCACCGCACCTCAGATGGCGGAAGTTATCAACTGCCATGAGCGTACAATCACAAGACATGATTTGAAACTGGGAACGCGCGAGCCTCCGCCCCATTTTACCTGTACCCTTGGGCACAATGTGGGTGGGAGGTGAGGTTCGAGATTTCTGGAGTACGATGACGTTGCGAAAGGTGCCAGTCCATTACGTACGTGGGTCGGAGCTTTTTATTCCTAACTACATCTGTACTAGCTAATTTTGGCATGATCTAGGGGCGTAACTTTATCAATGCGTAGAAGCTTAATGAGGGGGTGAGAACATCGAGCCATGTACATCCCACATTCTGGCTGCAGCGTCAGGACAATCAATTTCCTCTTCTGCTTAACTCTGTCATGAAATGGTCCATATTAGAAGCTTTTCGTACCTCCTCTTCCCTGAGGGATAACCTATCAGGCTCATATGGCCCTTTTTTCATCCACGCTGACCATTTTTCAACCACGACGACAGCCTCAGTGCATGATACCTCAAACCATTCTACATGTGTTTTAAGGCAACAATAGCAATAGAAAATTACTTGGCGATGGCTCAACTCCGCATGGCATAACTTTTCCACACGGTGAACATGTGGAACAAGTACAGCGTTCTGAGCAGATACGGGAAACAGCCTTTTTGGTTTCCGATTGCAGTCAAAACACCACTCCTCGTGACGCTTTTTGATAGTGCGTGCAGTGTACCCAATCTTGACGAGTCCTTTGTTTCCCTTATTTCCGTAAATGTAGAGGTAGCCAGCCTCTTGTTCTTTTTTGTCGTTCAGACATTTCATCATCTGTTTTCGTACCGCTTCGTATGCAGCCTTGTAATTATCCATACCTTCCACTCGATGGACAATGTCGAAAGGGGTCGTATCATATTGGTCTGACTGGGGTGTTGGCGAATGCTTGCTAGAATCGAGGCAAGCTGCGGATGGCTCCAAAAGCTGATCCGAAGATTTCGAGGGTAGTGCATCCTTCTGTTCGGTGGAAGTATTGCGAGCTACTGGAGCAATCTCAGGTAACTCCTTTTTTTCCAGAGTCCCCTTTGGCTTTGCTTGCCTCCCATTTTCCTGTAATCAAGCTTGCTCTTTCAGAGATATCCTGAATCCTCTCCTTCCACAAAGTCTGCTCCTTCGATAAGCTTTGGTTTGTGTGGAGAGAACAGTGCATATAAGTTGCAACAAGCCCAAGGAAATGGTCCAAATTCTGCTCGTTCATGTAGATCTCGGCCATGGATAATTCAGAAATTGTTTGGGTGCGATTCAAGACTTTTCTCCCTCCGATATTTTTCCTACATTGCTTGTTCCCCTGTGTGACACCTACGCACTGATTGGTAAGTCGGCCAAAACAGAGTTTAATCTTTCTTTCTTTCAATCAACGCGGGATACGTAGCCTGGTCGAGTAAAGAAGGGAAGACAGCCATCCATGTATCCAACCGCATCTGTTGTGCGTAACCTCGTCGGTGCTGGTGGCAATGCACGAGGTTGACCAGATTTTCAATCTCGGTTCGTAATCGGAGAGGTGACTTTTGAAGCGCAATTATCGTCTCTAAATAATCATCGATTTGATTTTTGAGGTTCTCCGCTATAGGGCGTTTGCATGGGCTCTCCTCTTGTGTAAGGCCCCCACATAGCCAACAGTTCAAACCAAAGCGATCCTTTAAGGTTAATGTTTCTAGCTGGACTGATTCGATTCCTTTATTTATCTCCAGATTTCTCAGATGGGTGAGGGGCTTCGGAGAAGTGGTTGGCAGGATGGTGCCAGTAGAAGAGTAAGACTCTTCGCTAGATTTCTCACAAATGGCAACGTCGCCTTCGCTTTTACGTGGCGTGTTCGGGGGGCTCGGATAAGCAACATTTTCTCTTGCACCTTGACTATCGGGGATAAGAGTCGTCCGAGATGCTGTGTTATGTAGCGTCTTGGTGTTTGAATTCATGGCTGATGGTCAAAAGAGATGCACCGTAGTAAATTTCGTTTGGCCACTGCCCTTGTACCAAGGACTTTTTTTGCTGTTGTCTTGGATCCGTGAGTAAAGTCGCGATGCAGATTGCTACGTTGATAGGAGCCTTGAACGCAACTCTAATAAAAGGAGGATGAAGATGCAGAAACAAAGATCCACGGAATCTCCGTGTTCCGTTCTTGAAGGCTTAGATGCGGGGTAAGGAAAGTCGCAGGCAGGTGGTGCAGTGACCTGTGGACTCGTGCATCTACATAAGTCTTTGTGAGCCCGTATTAGTAACTAATTAGTTTCTCGAGTGGAGTGAGATGTGAAGACCCCGCTCTGTCATAAATATCATTGAAGCCTCCAGTTTCATCGTCTCTCATGGCAACCATTGTGAGCCTCTGCCATGAGCTTATTGCCATGGTAGCTGAAAGCATCAGTGAAAACCAAGATCTTCTCAATTTCCGGCAAAGCTGTACTTACATTAAGCATTGCTCGCAGCCTTGCTATTTGCGTCGTTGTTTTTCATGTCGGCGACATATGTTCAGCCGGCAAAGCCTTGAAGCGCTCTCCGACATTCTTTCAGACGATTACTTCGGGCCATTACTGCACACGCTGGTGCTTGGAACGGACCATTTGACCACAGATCTGCCTCTCGAAGATCCTGTACCATTCGAAATGCAGATGGAAGCTCCTGCCCCATGCGAGGAACCAAATATCGACACAACCAAATACCGCACATACTTAGCTGATCAAAATAACCTTTTAAGCTCCGGCCTTGCTGTTGCATATCTCTCGAGTATATTTTCGAAGGCCAAAAATTGCAAGACTCTCATTATCGACGATGATCATCGAGCGTGGGGCGCGAATTTCCTCAAGCGAGAGACAGGCGTTTACCCTACGACGACTCTCAATTCGCTGGAAAGTCAAGATTTCATCGCGTGTGCCTTTCAGACGATTCTCATAGAACTCACTGCTAGTGGCCTCCGGATCGAAACTTTTCAAGTCTATGCTGGATGCGTGACAGTACCAATCAACCCGGAGATCCTGTCTCCTTGCCCTGTTCTTCAGTTGTCGCCACTCCCTTTCGCTACCAGTCGCACTAATTTGGCGCTTGCCGTGGATTCCGGAGATAACTATTCTCTTGACTCAGAGACCTGGCCGAGTACTCTAACTCAGTTCATTCATCGCTTTCCACGACTTGAGAAATTGGAGCTCACATTTGAATCTCGAGTGGAGTCGAGATCATTCCACAAAATTAGTCAAGCGCTCTCTCTACCATGTCTTCAGACCCTAAGTCTGTCTGTAATCGACTGCACAGAAGATGATCTAAGCTGGATATTTCAGAATCACCGAAAATCGCTGCAGTATATCAATCTGGATACAGTCAACATCATTCAGAAAGGCGGCACTTGGAATTCCCTGCTTGCCACTATCAGAAGCCAGATGCAGCTTCGACACTTATCTATTGAGAATTGTTTTCAGGACGAGGAGGATATCACTGTTCACGGGAATGAGATGATTCCCTCGTCTATCAGCTTTCAGTTTCGTCGGCATCTTCGCCCTTAGAGTTCGCTCCGAAACGCTGGGTTCCATACATTTGATGCGGCAGCTAAGCCGAATTCAGGGAAGAAGGCAATCAAACCTCGATCACACCGAGCGGTAATGTGCTCATTTTATGGTCCATACAGTATCTTGGGAGCTCGTTTAGGACCATGCTTAGCGAGGGCTCAAATATAATGAATTATGGCAGAGAAGCCTATTCTTCGGCCGATTTTTCAACTTACTATTCGACATACTCACTCTGTTATTATATCAAAATTCAATGGTTCATGGACGATCTCAGTGAACAAGGGAAGAGTAGCGAAGTTCACGACTGTCCAGCATAGAAGAAATGGTGACGGCCCATTTTGTATTCAGCATGCTCCTCAAGACGGAGACGGTGAATAATTATTCCGGCTTCGAGGCGCGCCCGACGATCTCTGTCGCTATTCTCTCCCAACTACAAACGATGGTACAGCGACATGACGGTCACAAGCAGGCAGCCTAGTCATAATGGCGCTCCCACTTTGCGTTCGCCGGCATCTTTCATCCTTAGAAGGAGTTATTGTTCCTTCCTCACAGCCTTGAACCTGGAGGAACGAGATCTTGCCATCCGCATTTTCGACGCGATTATGTTGCAATTTGAGTCTTCCCAGCCAACTGACTGCGCCTATTATCCAGTGACTCTGATTAGACTCATGAGAGTCGAGATTTCTGAAAAAAGGATGAATTTTTGAGCTTCTTTTTTATTCAGCAAGACTTGCTTGACGAATATGATGAGCGAATTGGCCTTGGCCAGGTTTTATCACAACTTGCTCCGTTCCCTCACTTGCCATCTGAGTAGAAAGACGCCTTAAAAGGAAAGTTTTGTTGAATTTGCGAAGTACTTGGTGGACAATTTCCTCTTACCCTGTAACTTCCAGTCTTTTCGTGGGTCCAGCACGCTTACCGTCCTTAGTACAAGCGTTGGCAGGTAAAACTCCTCAACCTACTCCAGCTCTTTCCCGGTCGACAACCGCCGATGTTGCCATTGGAACTCCTCAACGAGTCTCGAACCTGCACAAATCCTGCCTCATTCGTGACCGGTACCGATTTGTTATCACTGGGAGGTTTGATGCCCAAGAAGCGCAAACTCGATACAAGAGGGATGGACGCGATGTGAAGGATGATGATGGCAAGCCACTGCTTCCAGAGCGTGACACCATGGCCTACTTGGAAGTCGCGCATAATACCCCACTTGCTCAAGTCATTCACGGGCGACGGAGGCGATAGGAAACTTGTAAGGGACATATCATCGCCAATCACCCGCCTATAGCTGACCTCATCAAGACGGAGTCGAAGCAGATTGCCGATAGAGTCCTAACGATGTTCAATCCTGGCGCCATCCACTTGATTGATGGCGTTGATATTGATTGACCGATGAACGTGCTCACCTTAACGCATGATCTTCATAGGTTATTCGGTAACTTTGAAATTGCCTTCGAACCTGTTGGTACCCAGCCGCATAGCTACAAAGTCGACTACGTAGAGTCGGATCCCATGGGTCGCGTTGAAAAGCTTCCCGTCACCGTTGGCCTTTTTCTCGCGCCCGATTGTAGTGTAGACCCGCCTTCTCCTCAACTTAAACTTCTCGCAATACATAGCGTTATCGGTCGTATCCTTCATCTCAGCGCTGCTGGTGAGTATATTAATGATTATATTCGGGGTTTAGAGGAAATGAAGGGCGGTGAAGTGATGCACGACGGATCTACATGTCCCGATGATTATGTTTGGTACAGGCTCAGGGAGACGTCTGTTTACTAGAATAATATTCAAAGCTCTCCAGGCAGAATTGTGGTGTTGACTCATCGTGACGTAATAGTTATAGTCCTCCGCAACTTCAGACTACACATCTGGACCACTTGCTTTCAACAAATCAGCCGAGTGTCTCGAGAGGCTTAAAGCGGTTTCCTTTGCACTATGAGCTTTTCAAATCTTAAAAACGTGATGGAAAGCCTTATGGATGACGAAAAATATGCTGACATGACAATATCCTGTCAAGGACATGACTTCAAATGTCACCGCGCCATTATCTGCTCACAATCACCATTCTTTGAAGCCGCTTTGGCCGATGGGTTCAAGGTAAGTACAGTCGTGAATCTCTGCTGAGTCATGATCACATTTAACAAACATAATCAGGAAACGTCGTTATCACGAGTCGACCTACCGTGCGATGATGTTGATACTATTGCCCGCGTCTTGTCGTTCTGTTATCTACAAGACTACAGTCAACCGGATAATTCTGCGAACCTAGCTTTGGAGGAAATATTCCGCATCCATCTTGCAGTATATTTAGCCGCAGACAAATTCAGTATGATTCCTCTTCGGGAACTTGCTAGTTCCCGGATCGTCGATTGGGCAAAATCGAATTGGAGCTTGAGGTGTTTCCCGGACACTGTCCAGGATATATGGTGTGATACTCCGCCTCACGAGAATAAACTCCGTGATGCGATGGCAGAAATTGTTTCATCTAATATTCAGCATTTCGTATCTCAAGGAAATGGAAAGAAGGTTTTTTCTGAAAATCCCGACTTCTCAATTGCGGTCATTGAAAAACTGTCTCTGGACAACAAGAGGTTGAAAGAAGAGAATAAGAATCTGGTTGAACGAAGCGATCTTGATATATAGGGTAGGCACGTTTTGATAGTGCACTGCTGGACTTCAGGCACGTTTTTCTGTCATCTACCCTTACTATAGGTATATATGTTAATTCCCACTGCCTGCCCTCACCAGCCTCGTTCATTATCTTGGCCCATAACGCAGTTTCCCCGCAAATCTGCGGGCAACGCCTAGTTTAACACCACACCCAATAAAAAATGCTGGCTTTATCTCACGATGAATTTGGTTGATGTCAAGACAGTTCTCAAGTGTGATGTCTCGCGCCTTTCTGATATTGTCCCTAAACAGATCGGTCTTCACCCGTGACAATTGGAAGTCCGTATACTTCTCCACTAGATCTTCAAGAGGTCCAAAATTACCAAACAAGTCAGCCTCAGGAGCGGGCGGCCGGGGCAGCGCATCACCCGGAAAACATGTCTCCAGGCAGAGGTCTGCCCAGAAGAGCGCTCCGCATCAAGCCGAGCCTCTCGCTCCATCAACAATCCCGCCGTTGCTGATGAAGAGCCCCTTTTATCTGGTCGTGCGTTGCTGTCCCCTTGGTAACTAATACAAACTGAAGCTTTAGTTGTTTGCCCTTATCAAACAGTGCTTTCCATTTCAGCAACTGCCTTTATAGGAGTCCATTCAACGTCAGTATTTTCAGCATGCATCCTCAACTTTCCCTGACTACACCTTTCTACAAGAACCACAACTGTGGTGTCATCAAGTCTCACCCTTTGGTCGGGTTGCCTCTTCCGTTGCACAATGCGCTCGGCCTTTTCCATAATGCCTTCCCAGTATGAACTTGGGCTTGAGCTTAGATCTTGTTCCGTTTCCTCGACGAGGGTCTTACGGTTAAGGGTTACTTTCCACTCGATTGTATAATATAGACAACCATCATGCCAGACAGCCTGACTGCTTGAATATATTGACCCAAGCTGGGGTTCGCCAAACGGCGCGGGGTTCCCGGGTAAGGTATGATTGGCAGTTGTAGCAATACTCGGATGGTTTACGTTCACGGTCAAAATTACCGAGGGGTGGGGCATACGATGGCGTTTTTCCCATGGTTCGAGCTGCGAGTCTGTGTTGTTGTTGGATTGGCCGTACGTTATCCTCGAGGCAATACTTGCCACTGAGGAGCCAGTGGTATGTCAAATGTTTGCGTTGCCCCGTATTATACACTAGTCATATTCGGTTCCGCTTTCCAAATCAGGCTAGATTGAAGCTATTCTGACTACCAAAACAACGCGTACGAAGCCCTTTATCATCATGCTTTACATATATGCCTATATAAAGATGCCACGCCGCAAAGAATTAACACCATTATGTAGACATCTTTATAAGCCTTCATGATCAGGGGCTTCGTTCGCGTTGTTTTGGTAGGCAGAATAGTCCAATCTAGTTGAATTAGGAAGGCGGAATGATTAGCGTATACTCTGGGGCAACGCAAACTTCTTGACATACCACTGTAGTAAAGAGCCATGATAAAGTAGCTTTTGACCGCTCGGAATATTCGCCAGAAGCCAATTCCTTTCTGCTCCACCATACATGACATAATACTCGACTCCCATACATAATCAACAGTATAACTTTCATTCTTCTCCGTCCTTGCCAATACTGACCCTACATTCAGTCTCTCCATTTTAATGAACCTACCTCTTGAACCTCGAAGTTCTTCAACTTCGTGTTCTACAAGTACCATGCAACACCTAAGAAGTGCGACTACGGCAATAATCACTTCTGGGGAGTCCTTTGCTCGAGAGCATACAGCCGCACTAGCCTTTGGTAGTACTGGACTTGCCCTCGCTACGGCACCTATCGCTGGCCCTGCAATATTAGGTGCTGCCGGTTTTGGCGCTACAGGGCCTGTTGCGGCTTCACTTGCTGCAGTATGGCAATCTTCAATCGGGGCAGCTCAAGCTGGTAGTCTGTTTGCCACTTTACAAAGTGCTGCGATGGGAGGTGCTGCTGCGGGAGCATTTACAACAGCTTCGAATATTGGTATCGCGATGGTGGAATCTGCGGCGATCGGAACACAGTGGACTTATTCCAGGGCGTACCACGGATGAGGTATGATGTCAAAAGTACTGGTAAAGCTGGATACTGTGGTACTAAAGCTCTGTCTCCCTGAACGCTGCTCAAGGCTAACTCAGATATAGATAGCGATCAGCCAGATGATGGATTTGACCACAGGGCAAGTAACCCACAATCTTGTGATAAAAATGATTGTTTGGAAAAGGAATGGGCAAAATTGCTTCAAATAGACGCATCTTGATTGGATATGCCCAACGTCGTACACCAGAGCAACTTGGAAGAGGAAACCCGTTCATATATTTATCATAGCCATATCCACAGGTATTTCGCTTTATCTATCCTTACTAGTCGATCCTTCGGGATATCATACAATCAACGATGACGACGGTAAGGATTCATACTCCGACAAATCGCCTTAGATAATACCTATACCAGTAGGTCTCTTTCTTGTAAAGCGTTATTGAGAGCCAAGAAATCCAATAACTAGCCTGAGCTTTACAGCGGGATGCTATGGTTATATGGAGGTATGATAACATCTGCGAATCGACGTTGCGATTAAACGAAAAGTATAAGGGGATTGATCAATTGATTCATGCCGTCCGGCCGCATGTACTGGCGTCAATCACGATCGATTTCCTGGACCAATCGGGTAGCGCCACTAATTCCTTTTGGGAAGTTAAACGGGGGCTTCAACTTCGTATCATCTCGGAATTTGGATGCTTCAAAACAATAATTACGACTCTGAATTCGGCTAAGCTTACTATGCCCATCTGGTAGATTCCCTTTGTCTCGTCACTTTCTATCACACAGTAATGCAGTTCAATTTCTTTAGGACCACGGCTTGTGTATCCATGTAATTCCTCCCGTAAATGGAAGCAAGATATATATATTTATATATATAGTGACTGTTGTCACCACCGACCAGCGGCGTACGTAATAGACCTTTCCCGTCAATGCCCAGAGACCAAATACATTTGTCACCGATTTGCATAATGGTTCTAGATTATTCTACAATACTCAATATAGTCGGCGTTCAGTGCCTGATATGATACATGCGCGAATGACTTCGCTTGACCGGTCAATCCGGGGACAATACCTGCCTAAAGAAAGGATATGGAGTTCGCAATTCATCGCAGGGCAAGGTGAGGGGCGGAACCAATTGTCGTCTGCAGTCGCATCTTGTGCTCCAAATGTAAAACGTCGTGTGCAATGGGCTTGAAGAGACTGGTCAGGCTAAATCCTCTCTCAGCGACGTACCTATCTAAGCTATCCGAAACATATATCACATTTGCCCCCTTTTCTTGCCACCTCTGATACCTACTGTGGACATTGGACTCTTCTTCTGGCACAGTAAAGATAAGATCCCAAATAGAGGACATCTTTGCCTGCAAGTCGTATAAAATTGATCCTGATTACAAGTTCTGACAATTTGTCACGTTTATTTATGTCTGAGAGGCATCCTCGAAAGGTTTCACAACGAAGATACACGAAGCTGATCCGCTGACCGGAACGAACTATTGCTGTGTATTACACAATGAGTAATTAGCGGCCCAACTGCATTTGCCGCACTTATAAATCTTCCACTCTCAGCCTGCAAGTGTCGGCATAGCTGTTGTCCTACTGCTTCCTCGCATTCCTACCCACACGTCAAACAATACAATAATGTTCGCTTGGTTCGACTGAAAGTAGTTGATTATTTCTACACAGGGAGGTGCTGATTGTGTAGGGCTCTGGCAAACACAGGACGAACCGGAGACATTCTACCAGCTGGTGTCTAACGAACCTGGTCCCGACTCCCCACGACCCAGTTCCGAGCACATTTTCTCAAAGCGAATAGACCTTGATGCTATGTGGTACCTTCACCCAGCAAAGGTCAGCCCCAGCGTCGGATGATCCTCGATCCCTGCGCAAAAGACAATATCATGTCGGTGGAGGTATATAACGCAATCAGCGAATAGAGCTCCAGCCCTACCAAGTAGAGACTGCTGCAGCTACAGGGCAACCTGATCAACAGCCACAAGGGACAGTTTAGTTTCAATGGCACTTCTATAAGGGGATCAACTTGTACAAACAAGCTTCTATGCTGTCCTCAAGGCAGGTTTTGACCTTCTCCTGGGAGATCCTTCAATACGGCAAAATGAGGTGCGCCTGTTAGATGGTACAAAATAGGTAGGAAAGGTTGTTCAATGATTTAAAATATGGCGATGACATAATGTCCATCATCAAAGCCAGAAGGTTTGTGTTATTTGCAGAGAGAAGCCAGGAAAAGGAGTATCACCTAATAAGGTTTGGAAGAGGCGTCCAATGGAAGGCTGGGCCTTGAGCTAATGAGACGGTGATGAGATTGCTCCTGCTTTTACTTTTCTTATATGGGCTTATACCGATCAAGATTGCTGTCCGACTGTAA